>NW_026623284.1:2918326-2935438 GCF_030028575.1 Malurus melanocephalus
CCAACCAAAAAAAATTAACACACTGATGTTTTGGGCAACACTGTCACTCAGAGTTAGATCTTTCCAATGCTGTCTTTGCTTTATGATATTCCTAAGGGATTGYGACCCTGTGGCCTGTATTTGCACAACTTGTGAAGCACTGTGGGTTACAATAGTTTATCCAAAAGAGTTTTCTACAGAGTRTCCTTTTCCCAGAAGGCTAATTTCCAGTTCTGCATGTTTTCCAAAGCTTCAGGCTGGATGGCTCCCACATTTCACCATGGCAACCCAAGTGAGAAGACCAGAGATGCCACTCTGGAGTAAAACTAACACAACTCCAGACATCAATTAACTGCTCAAACATAGGCAGGACCTATCCTGTTGACCTTGCAAACTCTGATCATCATCATCATCATCATCATCTTCAGGACCCCAAAGCCTTCCTGCCTAATGTTTCACTATTTAGTAGAGTCTACTTCAAACCAAATTCAAAGCTGCCTCCTTCTCCTTCTCTGTCTTCTTTGCCCTGCAGAAAATGTGCCAAATTTAAGCACAACTTAAATGTAAAAGCTTACTATCTGCCTTGGAGTAATGGTGTAGGGGCTGTCTGCAAGCACCCCTTCATGWGGACGGATAAATACAGAGATAATTTTCTCTCTTGTAGACTCCTGACTGCTGATTTCCTTCTCTTCACTGTCAGAACCCGGAGACTGCAGAGACAAAGGGGTGGGGAATAGTTAAAACTGTTACACTGAAAGGGAGGAATGTGAGTGATGTGCACAGGGAACTGCTGCACTGGTCAGAAATCTTGGCCAGCTCCAGTTTCTTTCTGGCACAACAGCTGGACACGTGGATGTGTCCTGTACATTAATTTTCTCAAGCATAGAATAGCTCTCCTGAAACTGCTCCYGAATTCCTTGGAAAATGTGTGTGCAAGAGAAGCACCCAACCATGACATCTCTGGCCCATTATACAAAGCAGCASCCTGGGGCAATAATGCTCCCTTGGTACACAGGAAAGGTTAGAGCTGTGTTCAAAACAACTATGTATTYTGAACTGAAGCAGAGAAAATGTGATTTTAGTATCTTATTCTGTGAAGCTTTTGCCAGAGAAATACACACATCCTGGGGACACCTTCTCCCTGTCACTCCCAGCCCCTCAAGACAGTAAATGGCCATTTCATCATCAAACTTGCTGGGTAATAGATATTACCATATTGTAACAGAACCAATCTAATTTTAGCACTAGGATAAATACTTTTATATTATTAGCTGCAATTTGAAATTTGCAGGGGAGGTTCTGCTCCCTGACTACAGCACACATTAACACCAGGAAACACCCATGAGAAAAGCAGAGCCAAATTAAGGAGTTTTAGTTATGTACTGCATGTTTGACTGGGACAGGAGCTGACTTTTCTTTTAACAATCCAGATCTTAGTTACAAGTTACATCTCCTGTTATTGTTTTCAACCCTTCATGCCAAAAAACACATCATGCATCTCAGCAGCAGTATAAGAAAYAGCCTAACAGCTGATCTCATCTGTRGTTTCCAAAGCTGGATAAATGCTGCCACAGGGAATGGCAGCTGGATCCAACTTTAACACGACCTCTGACTCTGAGGTGCTATCACTTGATGCAGCTTCATTTCCATCCATGTCCGCAGGAGGAAAAGGATCTCCAAAGTGCACCAATAGGTCCACTGGCTTTTCATTGTCTATCTCTTGATTGTAAACTTCCCAGTCCAGGCGGATGTCTGAATGGCAAAGGAAAAAAGGACAATTATTTCTAGTCACAAAGAGAACTCATGGTATAGTTGGCACCAGAGAACCAGAATATCAAAGAATAAATTGTCTGGCGACTGGGATTTGTATTAAAGCATAAGTCTTTAAGTCATTAAAGTCTTAAGTTTACCATGCTTGCTGTAAACTAAAATGATTGGAGATCTTGCTGTAGTTTGGCCACTTTCTATGTCCTAAACTATGATTTTAATAACATTAAAATAAATTATGAGTATTTTGTTAAAGCAAATGGATTTAGTAGAATGAAAAAAAAAAAAAAGGTGATTGTCTTTGCTCTGAGGAGCTTAAACTTTCACTCAAGAGCTAAAGAGACTAAAAAGAAGAACCAATGATGCCACTAAGAAACAGGTAGCATATTGGATTGACCAGAGTTAGGGTTGAGAGATGTATAAGAACAGATTTTCTGAAAATCCTGATTTTCCATAATTTCAATGAGGGAGAATCCAGCTACATCAYGATAGGATGTGCAATTGCATAGTTGCAACACATTGAGTCACTGTGTTTATATACTATTTTTACTAAAACCATCTTCATTAGGAAACAAGTAGGCCTGTTAATTAACATGTTAATGGGGTCTTCTACTTTTATTCTCATAATGAATACAATGAAAGTGTCAGTGTTTGCTGTACAACTCATCCTTACCAAATGGAGTGGGATTGTTGAGCTGGACCCTCCGAAGGACAGGGGACCCTCCTGAGACTTGAGTGCCAAACCTGAACACAGAACCTTGCTGTCGGTACATGCAGAGAACAGAAGTGTCTGAACTCACTGAAGAGTTGTTTAAAAGTGGMAATAGATCTGGCTGCACTGTAGGCTCACAGGTAAAGCATAGCCTACACTGTGAAGTACAATATTGTTTTATTTAATCAGTCTTTTTTTTTTCCCAGTTTTTTAGCTTATTTCAGGGTAAGCACGTGCACTGCTGTGCTTCCCCATAAACCAACCCTTACCCCTCATCACGAGGGGCAGATGCCACTTGCCCTGTGAGAGGGTTTAAACCTTCCCCTGYCACCTACTGACCACGGGGCTGCACTTCTCCTGGTCCAGGTAAAGGGCTAGGTAGAAATGAGCTGTGGATGATGAGAACTGCCACTATGTGCCAGTTTTCATTTCCACAGAGTCAGATGAGATTGCACTGGGTAAAATTCTACAACTGCAAGCTCAGAACAACAACTGCTGGCAAACCTTGGCAGGCTTGTATGTAGATTATTTTCTAATTGTGTCRGCAGAGACAAATGTATCTATGTTCTAGAAACAGACACTGTATTTTGAGTCACTTCCCTGCCCATCTCATTATATCACAAGATGGAACAGGTATATATGTTGGCTGCAATCCACCCGTCTTTAATTCTCTGATTTCTCTGACAGTATTTTGCACTATACCTGATAATGGGTGGCTCTCGTTGTGGTCCTGTSGCCTGCAGGAAGATTGGACAGCCTGTCACAGTCATTTTGATAGGAATTAATTTGGGTTGCAAATCTCCCACCTATTAAAATGAATTTTTGCTATTAGAATCAAGATAAAACCTTARTTCTCTGTGTTGTGAGATTAATTTTTGCAAACTGAATGGATTTTCAAATATTTTTGACTGGTTTCTTTTGACAGCCTCTAATTCTCATGCTAACAGCAACTCTTAGCATTGCATTAGGAGAATGCAATACCTCATGCATTTATCAGGTTTCCTGCTACTTTTCTACACAACACAATCTATAGTATTAGTAGAGCAGAGCAGTGCACCAGCCAGCTCCCAAACAGATGTTATAAATCAAAACTACCTCAGTCATTCTCAAGGCACATAAAAATGTCCCAGGGAATAAACAGTCCCCCCTAAAACCAAACAATTGTTCCTTGCATGTTGCTGGAAGGGGTGGCATAGCAAGATCTACCCTAAATTTTTTCAGAAGTAAAAGAAAAAACTGAAAAAGTCTTTCTAACAGAAAGGCATCTGTAAAATACAATTGGTGTAAAATCCTCATTTTACTATGTAAAATCCATGGTAAAAAYCCCATCTACCTTACAGACAAGATTATCCTGGTACTCTCCCCACATGTTGTTGTAAGCTGTGATTTCTATGGTGAGCTGCTGGAAAGCTTCCAGAGTTCCTGTGGAAGGTTGAATGCAGAAAGCTGCTCCCTTCCCCTGAGACAGCAATGCTGCTTCTAACTCTGAAWGAGCACAGCAGAGAAATATTTGATGAATTTTGAGGAAACAGAATAAAGTTAGCCTTTCAAAGAATATATAGGACCATGGTTACAGTTGCTATTAATCAGCTTAACCTTGCTGATTTAAATAAACCCTGGGTTAATTCACACAGCTCACATTTATACCACTTTACCCAAGTTCCCTTCTGCAGTGGGTCTTACTCTCTTTTGCAGAGTTAGTGCTTGCCCAGAATATTTTATAGCAGGACTCCCTTCCAACAGCCTGATCCAGGATTCTCTGAGATATGCAAGGCACTAACTGGTTACATGAAAACACACTTTCTATTTGAGAAAAACAGGCTGAGATTTGTGTTGACTGTTTATTGTTCCATTAGCAGCTGCCTGTTTACATCTCTGTGCTCTTCCATGCAAAGAATTAATTACAAAGAGCAAAGCCTTTCCACATTCTGAGTCACCTAGGCCTGCATGGAATCTGTCAGAACAGCATTTTTCCAATCTTAAGCACTAATCCAACAGCTGAAAAKCTCTGTCTGTGTAACAGATACCAAACTCTATGGCAAGGCACCAATATGTGCAAGTTTTATTTTGGATACGGAAGACACATCCACACTTCACAGCATTTTGCTCCYATTTGCCCCCTCCCTTGGTCTCGTGTGGCTCCAAATATTATCATTTTTCAGTACAATACATCAGAAATGACAGATGGGCTGTGCTGAGCTTTCCACAGTGGGGAGGGTATGGGAAAGGGCTTGAGGGAGAAAAGCCTGCTCCAGTGGTACTGGGAAACTGTGTAGGAGAGAAAGAGCCAAACATTCTGCATGTCATCCATACTGYGTGCTGGGAACGTTCCTGGGACTGAACCGTCATCAGAATCACCAACTTTGTTTCATACTATTGYTTTCAAGAAAAAGATGAAGAAGAGAGAGAAAGAAAGGGAGGGAAAAAGAGAAAAGAGCAGAAGGGGAAGAGAGAGATTGATCTAATGATTATACAATGTGGGCTTTCAAACTCAGGAATGAACTGAGAAACTAAGTAATTTAACAGTCTGGATTTCACCAGATATTCCAGCAATGAAAAGCTGTGTCTGACTTGTACGTTTAGAGCTGAATATGGCAGTCAGTTGGCTTTCACCTTSTTTGCACTGAAGGAATTAAGTACTATTTTCATACCTGACTTTATTTTTCTGGCTGCATGTTCTGTCACAGGCCCTCTTCTTTTCACCAGGTAGCTTGAAGAGTATGAAAATAACAAATCTGATGTCAAGTTTAATCCAGACCTAAATTAGTATTTGAGTCATTATGCAGAACAGCAAAACTCACAGGCAGGCTCCTTGCTCTGGAGGCAGCAAACAGGCACTAAAATACTCAACTTCMAATGTGAATGGAGCACTGATCCCAGTGGAATTTGTAAGAATCAGCTGGCRCTTTACAACATCACTGAGTGCAACTTCAGAGCCAAAGTCCAAAACAACCTCACATGGGCTTTGGGGCATTAGTCCTTCATCACTGCCAGAAAAAGAAACAGTAGCATTTAGACATGGGTCTTATTTTCTTATGCCACAGATGATTTCAGGAGATTAAAAAATGTGCAGCATGCAATGTGGTTGTGATGTCCAGTGTAAAAGGACCATGCAGACTATGATYTTTGTCACCAGTATTTTCTGCTTTTCATTTTTTCACTTCTATCCATACAAGGATTTATTTGGGGTAATTTTTTTTATCATGTATAACATGCCAACCTGCCAAATTAAAGAYATTTTTGCTTATAAGAAAAGATATAAAGATGAGCATGTTCCAAAATACAGTAATCATGCTACATAATAGAAAAATAAAATAAAAATCAGTCAGATATACCTGGCAACTTCCTCATCATAAGCTACTGAATAGATGACATGTAGTCCCTTCACTTCTCCAGAAATGCTCAGAAARAGGGGTTCAGCCATGTCTTCTTCTATGCTACAGGAAAGGGTGAGGTCTTTCAGCTCACCCTGAAAAGAAAATAATTGAATTTCCTTGTGAACGAAGCATATATCAGAGGAAAGGCAGCCTCATTGGGATATTTATTTTTAAAAAGTGTGTAAACTTTCCGGGATTAAACCCAGAACAACAGAATTGTGAGAAGTTTTACAGACTTGTTTCCAGCACATCTTCTGCCAGCATCAGCTGCTTAGAACGCAGTACTGAGGTAAAAAAAATGTGGCTTTTMACAACTTTGTACCTGCAGCAGTCTGTGAGCCTAAAACTGCTCCATTAGTGATTTCTGACACAATTCCTATACTGCAATCATAGAATCATTTAGATTGGAAAAGACCTCTAAGATGATTGAGTCCAACCATGAATCCAGCGCTGCCAARACCGCCACTAAACCATGTTCCCAAGCACCATGTCTACGTAATGTTTAAACACGAACTCTGATAGCACTGAGCACTTACTTCTAAGCAAATAAATGAAACCTAGGTCTCTAGTGACTGTAATGGAAATTAAGACACTATATCTATAGGAAGGGTCTATATTTAGTTGGATTAACTCAGCTGTTGGAATGCCCCTGTAAAGTCTGTTTCTGAATTCCTGGAGTTTGCAAGCTTTACTCCTGTATTTTGCAGACTCTCAATCCCATCAGCCTCTTTCAAGTTTTCAAATATCAAAATGTCATGAGCCTAGCTCCAGTCAGAAAATCAAATTATTACATATATACCACTCTGCTCCGTATCATTCCAGATAATCCAAAGTGAGGATCTGTACACTCCAAGAAGAGTGATAAGCATTAAGAGGAATTGCAGAGGACTTCAAGAAAGGAAGAAAACAGGAGATATAAAGAGGCAGTGTAAAAATTGCCTATCATGTGATCTTTAATTCTTGTCTTTAACCCTTAATGCCTCTAAAGCAAAGCCATTCTACAGATATTGTGTGGGAAAAAGAGCATGGGGATTTGTACATTTAATTCCTTCCCTTTGCCAGAGGGAGGTGAGATGAAAAAGCCAATGTTGCTATTTTGATAAAAGTGCATCAGTTTGCAAACTTACCTCGATGTTAGCTGACAGCTCTATGCAGAATTCCTCTTCTYCATTTGGGCCTAAGGTGCCACTGGCAGGGGAGACCACAATGGAGCAGGAAGCTGCCTGGCTTCCAATGAGCTGCCAAACAGAAAAAAACATTCAGCTCATGCTGATTCTCTCACAGTGTCTATTCACATCAAAGAGGTCTGTGAAGACCAAGCTATTCTCAGCCTTAGGACACTTTGARGCAGCAACACCTACAGTTTGTTAAGACTGGCTTTACAGTCCCCAGGGGTGATAAGGTCCTCATGCCTACATTCACTCCAAGTAACTTCAGGAGCAGAGTCACTGTCATCCCTTTCACAGTCACAAGTCTTTCCAGGGTGCAGTCAACTATCTGATATCAGAGCAGGATCCCAGATGTGCCCCAGCTCTCTCCACTACAGAGATGGGGGAGAGACAATCCTTGTGTTGGCACCTCCCGTAAGTGACATGGAATRTATCCAGGGCCCACTCAGCTGCTCCTATATGAATGTATCAGGAAAAATATTGTAGACATTCTTCCTAGGCTCCATATGCTCCAAAGTGTTTTCCTGTAGGTCCTATACCATCCACATGCTCCCTTAGGATCAGTTGGGCACCTGAGGACATCTAGGATGACACTGAGTGCTGTTATGTAGGCGACTGAGCTGAACTCTGGATGTTAGAGTAGATCTGAATGACCTAGGAACTACCAAATTTCCATTGAAAAGAGAGCTCTGGCCACAGCTTAAACACTGACACTAAATTTAGGGCTCCTACTCTGTCAGCTGAATCCCAGTCAGAATGTGAAATTYAGGCAGAATTCAGACACAATTCAAAGCACCATCATTTCTTTGATTTACTAAATTAAGTGCAGAACCTAAAGTGCCAGGACACTTTGTTTAATACTTTGGTAGCTTTATATGCTATGACTCCTCACATCTGCTCACCCAGGGATCCACAGACAGTAAGAGCATATTGACATCAACTGGTAGTTAATCTTTTCATAAAGGTTGCTCTAAAGCTGAAGTTCTGCTCCCAAGCCAGTAAACAGCAATGACTACTCAAAAGATACACCAGAAAAGCTTTAAAGAATGAAAATACTTTATTTGTATTTCTACAKAAATGGCAATTTCCATCCTGCATGGCTGTATGCTTCAAATATTAAAAGAGCATTTACCTTTCCCCATAAGTATTTTGTTGGCAGCCGTGTCTGGTTAAAAAGTTTACAAGTTGCTTTAGCAGGAATTCCAGTATAAATTTCAGTGAATACTAGATGACTAGATATCAGGCACACTTGGGGGGTCTGAACTTCAACAAAAACAGGAAGATGACTGGAAATAAACACACAGATGGTCTATTGTTATTGTTAATGAAATGTGCTAGACATAAAACAGTATGCTGGGAAGAATGATGTTTATGTTTATTTAGCAATATTAGAAATTTGATAGTTCATTGATAGGTTACACAACCCCACTCTGAGTTCATACTTTTGTTGTAGGAGAGAAAACTACCTACAGTGAAAACCAGATGTGAATCTCAGGAAAAACAAAACAAATGCTGCTTTTCCTCCTTACCTTCTTTCTCCATTTTCTACCTCCAGTTCCAACACTGTSTGGAGACGCTGGCACTGCCATGATGTGAACTGAACTGAAACTGTGCACACACCCAAAGAAGGTATTTCTCCAGCTGATGGCTCAATGGTAAAGGGGGACACCTGGAAGAGAAGAGAGGAAACAGMAACTTTTTGATACGTGCAAAGCAAGGGTAAAATGTTGAAGCCACACAATCTAATTAGGGCTTCCAAGTGTCTAATTTTTCYTCGGATACGTCCTTTCTCTCTGCCCCTCAGGTCCCACCTGGGTTGATGTCAGGAAGAACAGTGCCACCTTTGTGAAAACCTGGCTCCACAAGGAGACAGGATTTTCCTTTGAGAGAAGGGCAGTCAGAGCCAAGGGCACAGCATCTGCATGGTCAGACAGGGAATGTGAAGAAGAAGCAATCAGCCTCAGCAGCAGCATCTGCTCCCAGGGAGCAGCAAAGTGCCACAAGTGGGAAAGATTCTTGGACAGAAGGGTGAAGAAGGAGATTTGGGAGAATGGAAACAGTAAGAGCATCAATGAAGAGTAGGGGCTCAGATTCTTGTCTGAGATGCTGATGTGGATGTGTGAGAGGACTGTTTAGCAGTTTCAGCTCTACTAAAGYCTTAACCTCTCATTTATATCCGCAGCAGCTGAATTATTGTCATTCAGCAAATACTCCTTCTCTCTTTGGATCAGGCTGGCTGTAATAAATGAAAATAGAGCAAAATTGTAAACGAGCATTTAATCTCAAAAGGACTCATGCACTTATGACACCGTGCAGGACCACTTTCATAWGAAGTCACAAAAGTTAGAACTTCTATAGCTGGAATGAATATTACAACTCCTAAGCAGAAGGAATAAAACAGCTAAATAGGGAATACAGCCATCTGGAGCAGTGACTTACCTCTTCATTCCTTTCAGCCAGACAAACCTGGCTTTCTTGCATCCTCCACTGTGCTGGCAACTGACAGAGATTTTTCATCTCAAAGGTTTTTGACACAGTCTCACCCTGCTTAGTCAAACCAAACCGGAGTGATGGAACATCAATATAAAGAAATGGACCCTAGGACACCAGGAAACAGACATCAGAACAGACACTTCTGCCAAAACTGCCTCTTTAAGAAGCATGTGTTAGCTAGGATTAATGCTTGATTTCACATAGARTATCAGAAAGCAAATGCACTGTGTAATGCAGAAAAATTCTGAGTGTTGTGGGAGTATCAATATTGACTCAATAGTTACTACTGCAAAAATAACTCCTGTTTGTAGCTGCCTTAGAATTCTCAAGCCATTGAGAGGCAAAAAAGCTTTATTTGGACAATGACCAGGCCRCATAGCTCATCCTCCTGCAACACTGAACTGCTCCTTACCTTAAAAACAACCTCAACATGTAGCTCAACTGGCTCTGGACATGGCTCAACGTGACACTGCAGATTACGGCTGATGACCCCAGCTTTGCTTCTAGAAATTGCCAGTTCAAATTCACAGTACTCATTCACATCTAGAAAAGAAAATACCAGGYTGCTGTCTCACATTTTTGTGAGGAAACCAGCTGCTGCAAGCCTGTTACCAAAACTCYTGGAACCAAATTAAGTCTCCTGCTGGCTCCAGGGGAGCAGGTATTTTTTCAGTTTGCATTATAGTGCTCTGCATGTGTCAAAAATTCATATAAACCAATTTCTTCCATTAATCGATGCTTGCAAGTCACAGAAACCTTACCTATGACACCAGTAGGAGGTTCAACTTCCATGATCTCACAGGCYGTGATATTCTCCCATCTGTACTTGATCAATGTTCTGCTGTTGTTCCACAGCTGAAACAATTAAAATCAATGAGACAATTAATGCACATTAAGCTTTCATACAAGTCAATTTACTGAGAGCACTGATACACTGCAAACTAGGTGTTGTGAGTCATCATTTAACAACATCTCCTTCACATGGGTGAAGCTTTTCCCTCTAACCTGAAGAAAATCCATTAACCACTCCTTCCAAGAATATTATCACATTTGAGACTTTTAAACYTTTCCCCCATTTTTCAAAATGCAACAGACTTTCTAAATTTAAACTGAAAAATCTTCCTTTTGAGTGCAGGTGGGTTTTTGCCACTGGATCTGTTTTTGAGGGAGATGTAAGCTCTTGAAATGTTTGGCCTGCTCTTCAGATCTAGCCAAAACATTATTTCTTAATTACAGAAAATAACTTTGTTCTCTGAATTACAATTATCACTCAGTGATAATTGAGCAGTGTTCAAATTCTTATCTTTTTAAGACTTATAAAACAAATGAAAATTGCAAAGGATGTTGTTATATCATTAATAAGTGGCTTAATTACCTATATCACATGTGTAGCTATACTGGATTATCGGMAAGTATGAAATGGCTGCCTTAAATTGAAAAAATAAGTTCTAGGAAGAGAAAGCATAAAACCAAACTCTGATTAGCAGGATGTCTAAGAAAAATGGGAAAAACATTAACTGAGAAATGTCTTCCTGCCTGGCTCTTGCTAACAGGCCTATTTTTCCCAAGTGAATCTAAGATCAAAAGGATCCTGATCTGTAGTGAAGAGGATGCTGTGTAAATAGAAAATTGCAGCAGCATTCTGGCCCAGAATGGCCAAAGAGAAATTATAGGAACCTCCTGGAAAGAATTACATCTAGTAAGAGGCAGCCTATGTGATTTTTGTAGCTCTTCTGTGTTTCCTGTAGTTTTTTTGCATGAACAGAGCCTCAGTTATGAACTAATTTAATCATCCATTGACTATTTCTCCCAGTTTGACAACTTTTACACTACAGGAGTGATGAAGTGATAAGCAACAGGTTAGTGACCCAGTAAAACATTGAGAAGTGTCAAACTCCGTGGTATCAAACTGGAGTGATGAAAAAGGAACTGCTGCCTGGAGTGTAGGGCTGAGCAGGATGGGTAGGGCATTTCACTGAAGACCGTCCTGGAGCCACAGCCTCCTTTAAAAACATTTCAGGAAAATAAAAATAACACTGACTGATACCTTCTAATAACACCTATGACATTTAGTGACATAAAACACATGACAACAGTGAAGTCACAAGCACACAAACCTTAAATGTTTTCTTGAYATTTGTACCAATGAAGTTTACTCCAGGGACAATAATGGCATATGGTTCCAGAAGAAAATGAAATGGTTCTGTTAGTCCTTTAACTTCTATTTCCAGTGCTATTGCATCCTCTGCTTTGCATTCTGGGATGCTGCAAAGCATCCCCTCTTTTACTAAACTTTGGGARAAAATATGGTACAATCATTAAACATGCTAAACTGATGTTAAGTTGGATACTGTCTTTTAATTGCCAGATCAAAACTCATAATCAGCGAAAGTTTTCTCAAGTACAAACTCAAGTTTCTCAAGTACAGTGTGCAATTAGCTCAGCCTGAGGACAATTAAAAACKTCATTATTCTTCAAGGTACTCTAGCTGTCCCTCCCAGTCTGTCCATGAACAAGTATTTAAGTCACAGAATGACGTGACAAAGAATAATAACAGGAAACCCTGGAAAATAAGCAGACAAAATGACAGCATTATCTTTTTCCAAGAGAGGAAAATCTAGGGCCAGGCATGTGTCTGGGCATGGGGGAGGATATCGGAGATGCTCTTTGCACTGCAGCTACTTGTGCAGATAATATTCTTCATACTTGTCAATCCATCATCACCAGAAAGAAGAAAAATCACAGTAACTTAATGCAATAGCACAGATAAATTGTGGCTACATATCTTACTGGGAAATGTTTCTTAGCTTACCAAGGTGATTCTGGGATGTCCCTCAGTACCATCTGAATCACACTGTGATAACTCTTCAGCTGCACAGATGAAGGGGAGAAGGATTTCAGTCAAGTAATCAGTTACATTGAGGGTCAAAAAAAGTTGGAAGAGTGGTTTACATGTAAAGGATAAATGATCATCATCGGAGTACTAAGCTCTGATAAACAATATTCAGACTCCAGAGTTACTAAAAGAAAACATGTTTGACTGCAAAACATGAAGCCAGATTCTGATCTCACGGTGTATGGTTCCAAGAAAAATATTCATTTTTTTACATGCCTGTTATTATTTCCCTTGTATATTGCATACTACACACAAGCATCTGCAAAGGCTCCCCAAATTAAGCTCAGYCTTGCTGTACTAATTGAGAAGTTTCTTCTAACTGCTCCAGAGTATTCATCTTAATTGACCATCAGTCTGATTTTGAGTAAGAAACATGACTTTTCCATCATGGGAAGAGAATGCCTTCTGTATCAAAATGGAGGGGGGAAAGAAATACAGAAGCAGACCTTAAACCTGAAGGGCTTTGCAAAAGCTTCATTTGTTTGTAGACAGATATTAATTTCAGTGTATAATTAGTTAATAGGATATATATTGAATTAAAATAAAGTATTTTTTTTAAATGCCAGTTAGTTTCTCTTCCATACTCTCTTCTCATTCTGGTATTTGAGGTGTTTCTTATTTCTGTCAATCAACACAATATGGGAYATTCCCACTCCTGGGCTTTCTTTGGATCAAGTTTCTTTAAATACAGTGAGCTCAAGCTCCTTATGTACAGGGACTGGGGAGCAGAAACTGAGAGAACAGTCACTGGGACAAATGCATGCCAACATCCTTACACCCCTCTTTATGCACAGCTATACACCAGCATTTCTCTTCTAAAGGCTCCTACTATCCCCTTAATTCATCATTCAGCTGTTCATAGGATCCATTTAAGGCCAAAAAAACCACAGCTGGAAACAGTTGAAATAATCAGTTTGTAAACCAACTTATTTAGCCTGGAGCAGGTACAAGGCACCTCCCCAAAGTAGAGGGGGAAGGGGCAGGAGCTGGTGGAGTGGTGAGGGTGGTAATTTCACAAGCCAGCACAGCTGCAGCTATGAGGATGTGTCCACAATTTCAGTGTAAAAGTAACTGTGTCCAGTCAGTCCCAAAAATTACATGAGATCAGAAACTGTCTCACATTTTGCAGTCAAAACATGTTTTCTTTTAGTAACTTTCTACATTTTGAACACTRTTTATCAGAGCATAGTACCAGCTAATTAAATTTAATTTAGAAAAGTTGCACAGCAAGGATTTTATGACTTGCATAAAAATACACAGCTGGAGTTTGTAGATAGGAAGGAATCGCAAGCCATACCTCCTGTGGAGCGTAAGTGAGAATAAACTCATGATCTGCATAGGGAAGCAAAACTCCCTGCTCAGGATTTAGGGAGAAGGCTGACTCTCTGTCTTCATTGTATTTGACCTTTGTAAAGTCTGCAGTTTCTTCTAGTATTAATGGTTTCAGATTAGGCTTTGCTATCTGCCAGAAGAAGGAAAGTTCTACATGGCTGCAAAGAAGTCAATAAACAACAAAAAGACTATGATTAAAAAATCAGATATTTTTTAATAAAATACATCAAGAAGATGTTCAGATCCTCTTTCCATCTAGGAAACTCCTCTCTTTACAAGTTCCAGGGGTTTGACTTACCAGTCTTTGTGAGCCACAAAGCTGATGAGGCAGCATAGAGTCAGAGTACATAAATCATACAAATATGCCAATATGTGAAACTAAATTACATAAATTTGTAAGATATCCTAACACTTTCTTGCCTTATTTGACTTGTCATGTAATCCAGCTTTTAGAAACCTCTGCAAATCTTCTTTCAAGGATCTGGGATGAACAGGAACATTCCTGCTGACACCAGAACGTTTGCCTTGGATCATTGCTGATGACCTGCATCACATTCTGAGTTTAATCCAAGTGCAAGATGTGGTCTTTAACACACCAGCAAACACAATTGCTCCAACTAAAATTATAGCCATGGCTCTACCACACTCTTTGAAATCCAGAAAAGGTTGCTTAACTAGGTTGCTTCAGCAGAAGTGTATTCCATGGAATGTCTTCATGGTTTGTGAATCTTGCTAGTGCTGACATAAAAAATTCTGCCTCAGTAAGGGGAGGAAGGACACTGGAATCTGAAATTACCACTGACAAAACTGGACATTTATAATTTCTTGTCTCACTTTCTGTATCAGAAGAAAGGTTTCCTTTTTTCTACTGCTGTTGAGTTACTCTCAGCCTGGCCAGCTTGGTCTTACACAAATGCTGATACCAGACGTGCAGGGACTGCTGTGGTGATTATAGCACAGAGAAAATGTGGTAATTGGCACAGTCACACCCTTTGTGAGTTCACAATATCCAGTTCACCGAATCACAATTTCTTTACCCAAACATCAGCCTGTTCTGGCATTATGCATGTATGATTTCCAGACCACAAAACAAACTGCCAGATATCCACTGCAGCAAGTCACAATTTACATTAATGTACCTAAAACCAGCAGTGGCCTCCTCACTACTTTGATGATCTGCAGYCTCTCACTGCTGCAATCATGCATGAGTATATTTCTGGTAAAGTCTGACTCTGATTTTGAGCAAAATCAGGGTGCCACTATATCCAGTTAYGGTGTAATTGTCCATAAGACACATTTCTTGACTTCAAATTCAATTTATATCTAAATCTGTTAAGATTCAATAGTAGGAACCATGTGAAAGTTTGAATGTGAATTAATACATTGGGCTCCCATTTTAATCAGTGCAGATCCAGTGGAGTTGTGGATGTATTATGACTTTTCTACAAGAGATGTCTCCAGTCAGAATTGCATCCTTGGGAACATCTCCTGATGACAGGAAAAGAGTGCTCAGCTCAGTTGCACAAGTGTATATAGCAGACATGTAAAGTTACATAGATCTCACATGCATCACGCTGTAACTATTTCCTGCAACCATTCATATTTTGAATCTTTTGTAGATTTACTTCTACTGAAGCAAATATAATGACCTTGGCTAATGGTTGCTGTAATGYCTGATCTATGTACAGTGTTCCTTGAACCTTAATAAACAAGCAATGGAGCAAAAAGAAGCAAAGACTCTGCAAGTTTATCAAAGCCATGGAGGTTTATCAAAGCCATGCAGGTTTCTYCAGCTTGAGAGAGTAGAGTATGAGACAAATGAGATCCCTACCAGTGTGCCCAGATTGCAGAGGATTATTMTACTACCAGCTACATACGTGGAGTTCTTTATGATCAATCTCTTCTCCTCAGTGGTGTGTGGGTTTTGGGGGTCAAATCGTATGAGATGCTGTGCTGTTGCATCAGTGACTTCACCCAGTGCAGGTTTGCTTTCTCCACCCGTGACAGACAAAAGCTCCAGAGCAACCAACTCTCCAACCCCTTGAAGAAATAATTAGATATTACTGTTTACCATCTGACAATTAACATAGTTCATATCATCAATAGCAAACCTGGTGTTTCCTCAAGTTTCAGAACTCCAGTGTGTTGMTGGTACAGTATTTTCATGATGTTCTTTGTTTAACAGCATGTGTCAACAGAGGCCTTCTGTTCATGAATTTCACAGATAGGGATTTCAGGGCCACAGCCTCAGCTCACTTACATCAGTATTGTTTCACTGAAGTGAGCAGGGTGTTTACAACAGTTGACAATGTGGCTCCCAGATGTTTTGAACAGTATATTAAAATTAAAATAACCAGAAATTAAAAAAAAATCCAAAGTAAATACCTGTGATTAAGTGATTCAACAGATTAAATTCAAGCCTCATGTTACAGCACTCACAGTTACATTACCCTACAAGCACAAACACTCACAAGAATTTGAACTGGTTTCATTAGCTAATCCAAAGACTGCCAACCTCTCCCGAATACCCTCATCTAAGACGTGCCCCAAATGTGATTCACTTCTGCCCTGTTACAGCAGATGTTTTATAGTTGGTTAAGTTATCTTATTGATGAAAAGTAAAAAGGGTAATTTGCACCTGACAACTCATTTTCTTTTCTCCAACTTGGTGACATTTTATATTTGGATTTTTGGCTAAGAGCGCATTGTTTTCTGAATCCAATGTATTCCAAGCACTGGGAAGCAGCAGAAATAACACCATTAAAAAAATGCCATCAGAGGACACAATATTTGCTTATTCCAATGACATAAAATGTTACCATCATTTAGGCCATCAACCACCACTCACATGACCTTAGTATCTACAAAATTAGAAGGGTGCTAGAAACAGACCTGTGACTGTAACATAATTGATTGGATAATCGTCACACAAAAGGGTATATATTTGCTGGGAGGCTTCTGGCAAAGAAGGGAAAAACACTACCTGAAAGACAGAAGAAAATTAGCATGGTCTGCAACTGATACTCCTCCCTGAAGTAATAAATTTCAATTTGCAAATATTTGCTGCAGGACAGTTTTAGTGATTAGTAATTAAAACTTACACTTGCAAGAAACAGCCAGAGTCATTCTTTGCTCACACAAAGCCAAACTTGCAAGGTCCAGCCCGATCTTCTAAAATGATCTTGCTTGTTAATTTATYTGGTTAAGTAAAAAAACTTTCTACAGCACTTGGCACTAACCTCTACTGTTGCATTCTGCCCTGGATCTAGCTCCAGAAAAGCAGGTTGGATCCCAAAAGGATCCTGTATCACAAAATCAGCAGTGGCAACTACCTAAGGTATTAAAACAAAACAAAACAAAACAAAACAAAAAAAAACCAAAAAAAAA
>NW_026623284.1:2935551-2965938 GCF_030028575.1 Malurus melanocephalus
TTTTACTTCTTACCATACTTTTTTGTCACACATCTCAAAAGAATGTGGCTCTTATGTATGGCTTAATTAGAAAGAAAACTCTCCCTGGTTTATAATGRCCTTGGTGAAAGCAGGAGGGAAAATGCAGTCTCTAAAGTCAAATGACARTGGCAGAAGCCCTAACAGTCATGTTCACAGCAGAGCAGCTCTGCCTGAGAGATGGGCTCTGTCTGTTTCTCCTTGCTTAAAATCACTTTGAGTGATTTTAGAATCACTAAAAATCACTGTAGAATTTCAGGAGGGACAACCTGGGCCATCTGCTTTTTCTCCAGCACCAAAAATGCCAGTCCACCTGTCCCATTTTATCTCCTCTGTCCATCASACTTAGGCCCTGGCTTGAGATGGGAAGCTGAAGACAAAGCTGGGCTGGAGTGGATTGCTGTGTCTACAGGTGCAGCAAGATCAATAAGAGATGATTTTGGGGAGGAGGGAAGGAAATTACTTCAGGTAACACTAGCACTGATTGCATTTGCATTTGTTTGAAGGGTCAGGTTAAAGTGCAAGCCAATTTTACTTTCCATGATCTTTGCATTAGTTTACCTTGCCCCTGAGCAAGGCAACTTCTTCCAAAGGCCAGCCAAAGCACAAGAAAGTACAGCCATCCATGGAGATTGGCCTTGAGGATAAATGTGGTTTCCTGAAGGAATGGAACAAGGCAGATGTCTCCAGCAAGGCCTTATGACTTCTGTGCTAATACACCATGACTGGCTCAAAAGGCCTTCACACCAGAGCACCTGCACCATGCTGTGTCCAGTATTTCCCTTCTAATCACTCACCCCAGAATTAGGAGCTGGACAGGCTTTCCCTGGCATTATACAGAACTTTGCAGTCCTAACTCCCTCATTTCTRCATGGAATTGCTGTTGTTTTTATTCCTCCAACAAGGCAGAAACCACAGTCTATAMTGTCAGGCACTGCAATGAGTAACACAGAAAATCAGACTCCAGAGACAGCAAAGGCTGCTGATTAAATAACTCTTTACAGATATTACTGCATGTGAACATGCCAGATTTTGCAATCCTAAACCACCTCAAATTCTTTCCATTTGGAAATTGGACAGCATGAGATATATATTTCTTCATTCATCTTACATTTTGATGATGCTTCCTCCTTTAAAGTTTATTGTATCMTATAAAGGATTTTTTAAAAAAGCCCAGTAAAACAGTAAAGGTGAATTTACTAAAAATCAAGGCAAATTTTTGTGGAGGAAGTAATCCTGTTTGTTATAGTTGAGATTAAATATCTGAGAGATTTAGGTATGCCATGTCCATATATAATTAATGTCTCATTCCATTAATATTAATTAAAAGCATCAAATAGTTATAATTCAATTGTTATTCAATAATATTTAGGATTAGTAGTTACAGTTGGGAGTTCAGTAATCAACAAACCACGAACATAGAAGTGTGGCTTCTACTCACTCCCCCAACACAGTGAAAAAAAATAAGAGCTTAATGTGGTAAGAACAAATAATTGAGGAAAAATTCAACAGKATTACATTTTAATAACTAATAAATCTATGATGAGTGAAAATGAGATAGGTATCAAAATGTAGAAACTGCACTGCCAATATTTTCCACATTTGTTTTGTGACACGGTTGATGACAGTCAAATAAAAAAAAAAAAAAACAAGTCTACTTAACTTTAGAGAAATTTAATATTTGGACACTACTAACATGTTAATACTGGAAGTGATACTTTAGCTTGGATTGGGATGAGAAAAGGTTCTGATACTAGAGTCTCCACTAATATATGATCTTCATATTCTCCCAGATATTGAGGAATAAACTGGACTGTATACTGGCACGTCATCCCAGGAGCAATCAGTCCTCCCTCTCCTGGATATTTTCCTTTGGGGGGGGAAATAAAAAAAAAGACAGAAAATTAAAAAAAAAAAAATTAAAACCTCCCAAAACTGGCAGTAGTATTTATGACACATCTTCCTCTGGAAAGGTGCCTGTTAACTCCCCCCCATTTATTGCCTAAGTCAAGCCGATAAAAAGGGATGAGCACAACAGGCCTGGCAGTGAATGTGCATATGTTCCAGGGAGCTCAAGTATTACTCTGTCTGAAATATGCTTCTCATAAACACAGAAAACACTCAGGAGAAACCTAGAGACATCACCCAGTTTTTCTTTACCACAGGACAAAAGGGCTTACACGGAGGCATCTAACTTCTAAATATTCCTCCAATTCCTGGGATATCACATCCCCTTAGGCAATCTATCCCAGTGCCTGGCTCTTCTACTGTAGGATAGATTTTCTTAACTTTCCTCTAACCTATCCTTCCTTACTGCAAGTGAAGTGCATTATTTCTTGCCCTTTCCTCCTAATTTTTTCAGTGGAAACTACATCTGTTCCTAGCTGAATTTTGGATCTACRTATTGATCTAGGTATCCCACGGATACATTTCAGTCTAACATCAAACACTGCAATTTAGTCTTCTTGGACTCCTCATTAGACCATTTCAGTTTGCTGATGAGTTGCATGTGAATGGTCCTAAGTCAGCTTTCAGTTTATACAGAACTGAGCACTATGGATATAAGAACAAAAACAGAACATCTCTGAAGAATCATTTTTAGAGCAAGTAAATTAGATTTTTTTTTACGTGTTAACATTTTAAAGGCAGAAGAAYTCTCACCTGGCCAAATGAAAAATACTGAAGTAGAAGGGGGGATGAGTCTCACATGTTGACCTGTTGAAGTGATGTTCCGAAGCTCTACAGTCCTCTTCATTTACAAAGAGAATAAAAGGCTCCATTGTAGTTATCATCACTCATTAAAATATTTGAAATTCCCTAGTACTTCTAATACTGCTAGTAGTAASTACTTCATCACAACAAACTCTAAAATCCCAATTTATTTAATAAAGGCTGAATCAGAGACTACCAAAACAAAGCAGAGACTGAGAAGGGCCCATTTAGACTTCACTGGTTTGTCAGTGGCAGGTGTGAATGAGTATCTTCAAGAAGTTAAAGGGTCATAAATTCAATATACAGAAGAAATTCAGACTTTTTTTGAAATTCAGAAAGCCTAAAGATTGGGTGAAATATGTAGATCATGATAGGAYGTAATTCTTCAGAGAGGCATAATTAACTCTACAAAGAACCTTCTCACCTCATAAACCCGCCCAGCTTTATCATAAGAAAACAGGACAGAAGGTGGATTGGCAAGAAACACGGGAACAGATGAAGTATCACTGGAAGATTAAAAAAAAGGAGACATTATCCTACTGCCTTGTTCTCTAAATACTGATAAAATGAAAAATTGCAAAATGTCTCCTTTGGCAAAAACAAAATGTCATACAGACATATTTGTTATTAAGAGACTATTAGAAATTAGAAATTTAGCTCAAAATATCTACGGATATATCCACAGCAATTCTATAGTGGATCTCTGTGTGCTCCAGCTCAGAATCCAGAAACTGTACATACTGCATACCCTTTGGTATCTTCTGCTTTTCCTCTGGCCATGATTTGTTCCACTTTTTCTTGAGAAATTACAAGAGATTTGCCTCCATGGAGAGTATTTGGTGGGAAAAAGCGTGGGTTTTTCAAGTAATTCTGTGCTTTCTTAAGCCTGACAAAGCACTCGCTTACTTCCTCTGCTTTCCAGGACTCACTTTCTTTCCCTGCTCGTTTCTGGGAGTCTTTAGTTTTCTTTGAAAAACAAGAGTACAAGGTGCAACATTAAACACAGTGATTTTGAGGATGATGAAAAAGTGAGCTGCACACATCTGATTAAAGCTACACAGCAGTGAAAATTCATGTGCAAAACAGTATTTCCCTTTTTTTAACAAATAAATTCAGTGCTAGAGCCAAATCAACAATGTGTTGATACTCACCTTTTGTTACAGAAATAGCAACAGGCCTTGCAGATCTGACGGATTAAAACAAAGTTGTAAAATGTACCTTACTCATGGTTTTAGTCTGGTGGCTRGAGTGTGAAGTTGAGGGCAGAGTTGAAGACACACGTGTCACACTGCCAGTTGRGGAGGTACTCTGGTCCAGCGAAAAAGGACGCTGTTTACGTGTCCCTTTCAGGTATCCAGGTTCTGACTTTCCTGCAATTCAAAGAAAAAATATAATTTTGTGAAAGGAAAACATGAATAATAAGCATTTTAGTCTAAGCATAGGTATATGACTTTAAGTCTTGCTGATGGCAAAAATCCTCCAGAATTTAATTTCCATTTATAACTTCTTTTTAGTACAAATGAAGCTCAGTGCTTTGATAAGAAAACTTTTAGAAGCACTAATTAAACAGGCTATATACAAAGATATATACCCAAAAATTACGTTAACCTTACAAAGGAGTGGGACTTGGAATGTTCTGTGAAATTTACAAAAATATGTATGTGATGGACTTATKACAGTCAGAAAATTGACAAAAACAGGATGTATCCTATCTAGTCCCATATTTCTATTGCTAGACAGCAAAAYTGTGACCAACTTTAAGATGTGAGATTTTTCAGTTTGTTTGGAATCACAATGGAAAAAAACAAACACCAAACCTTGAAATTTGTGACAAAGTTGATTGCTCTGATATATTAGTTTTGGCTTGACTGAAAAAACTCATTTCAATTACCCTAAAACCTTTCATCTTGGCTCACACATAAATAAAAGAAGAATTCTTGACATTATCSAAAATATTTTTCTTACTGATCTTCATGTGCAAATTGAACTGATATATTTCCAGAACTGGAAAACGTTATACCCTAAATAAAGAACACGATTTTATTTCACTGAAAATAGTTTTCACTTTAATGTAACTGCTTCCTTTCTCTGTGAACAAGATGCAGTTCAGCTTTTGTGSTAATTAAATTGGTTATGGAACTCACAAATAGTTTTTTTGTGTGTGATGGAGAGAACCATAAATAAATGTGCAACAACCATTACATTTCACCTTTCAGCACATTTAAACTCCAAAAATTTGAATTTACCAATTATACTTTCACAATGTGCCCTCAGTGGAATTTTATGCTTAAAATACTAGAGTCCCTTCTGCTTTGGCAGAAAAGTATAAAAATACASTCAGATCTGCTACATCCTCCAATACTTCAATTATAGAGTGTTCTAAATAGTCTAAATTACTTTCTGCTTTGGAAGTTACCTTTTGGTGCTTTAGCAAGAGGTGGTTTCTCAGTGATGTAATCTTCAGGACAAATTAAATTATTTCTTCTGAGAAGTTCATTATCCACAATCCACTGAAAAGAGGATGCCACTGCAACAGTAAGGCCAACAGACAAAAGACAATAAAAAAAAAGAAAAATATTAGGCCCTTAGAATACATTATTTTGATCAATCCAAAGTAATGTTTTTACAACTCATCCCTGTCAGGTAATATTTTTAATAGAGATATAATCTGATATTTTAATCCCAAGACTTAGACATGCATCTCTACAATTCTAAATTCAATTCAAACCCAGTTAAGCACACATTGGAAAAACATTTAATCTCTGGTTGTTGTTCCTGTATACCAAGATATGTATAGTTGTAATATTTAGGTGGTAACCCCTCAATTGCAAATTTAATACCTTGAACATGGCCTGGTTGTTTAGTTTCTCAGTGTTAAACAGATGTTACTCTACTTGAATCTCTGCACAAAATCTTTCAAAGTTGCTCTGCTGATGTAAAGTCAACCCCAAGTTGATCTCCAGGTATCATAAGCATGTGCTGGGGAGCAATGTTCCAGAACCCTCACCTGGTGGCAGCAACATTTTGTCAAAATGTTTCCCTGCTTTAGCCTTCATCTGCTTTAGAACCCTTTCATCTTCAGCTTTTGCTTGGGCCTGGGCCTGAATGATCTCCTYTTCTGCTTTGTCAGCTTCTGTCAGTCGGCTCTTATACTCAGCAAGAAGCTGCCACAGGCATGGGTGAATAGAGAGAAATTTGAGATGTTACAGGTAGGTATTTTCTATTTGTCTTTGAGAGATATAGATTGGTAAAACAYCACCACTTCACAAGCATAAACTGGCCTGCTAAAACACTGTCATTCCATGATGACACAAAACAATAAAAAATACCTGTGGCTCAAATCATCCAGCATCAGCCTCTACTTTTATATGCTGGCAATAGCTATTGGAGTAATGGCAAAAAAAGAAGTCTGAGACACTGATCAGCAGGGAAGTTTTCAGCCAGTACAACAGGCATCAAAAGACCTACTGTTTTTACTGGTTGTACTCTGTGCCTGAAAAGCCAACTAGAGATTACAATGAAGGATCATGTGAATACTAACTTATAGGAAAGTTCCATGGGAAACTGCTCAAGTAAATTTCCATTAAAATGTCAATTGTAAGATCAACACCKGCCTTTTTATTTTATTTTACAGAATATCAAAAATTACAAAGTAGCAATCAAAGAGATCCAAACCTCAGCTTGGTTTGGACTTGTACCTTCTCTAGCTCATCTGCATAACTCTCTTGATAAACACTGTCTTCTTCTTGGGACTCAATCCAATTTGCTGCCATGTCCATCTCAGAAACATCTCCAGTGTATAGGTGCCCAAAGGCATAAGCCAGAACGTGGGAGATGTCCTGAGAAAAGAAAATGAGGATGTATAGTGCTTAAAGCCTGAGATAGGATAGGAAGAGGTCACTGAGTGCATGCAAATGGCTGGAATTAGCAAATGGGAAAAGGTACCTGGAAAAAGGATGTGTGGGCACATGACAGCTGATGTGTGGCTGTCTGTGTGTGCTGTGGACAGTGTGTCCATGGTGACTGGCTGCACGTGTAGGTGATGGACACAGTTCTCTGTGTGCACACAGTGTGTGTGTCATGGTTTGTGCACGGATGGGGCTGTGAGGGGCTGTGTGAGTGGGGAGAGTGTGTGTGAGGGAGATACGAGCATGTTTACAGGGGCTATGCGTGTGTGTGTGTGTGTATTAGTCCTTGTGCAGGGCACGTGTTTGTGCCCCAGGGTGTGTGCAGGGGTGTGTGCGGGTGTGTGAGGCTGTTTCTGTGGGGGTCAGTGTATGCAGAGATGTGAGAGGCTGTTTGCAGGGGAGTCTGTGTGAGGCTGTGGGTCTGTGGGTGTTTGCGAGGCTGTTCATGGTCTGTGCGTGAAGCTGACTGCAGGGTGGTCTGTGTGTGAAGCTGACTGCAGGGTGGTCTGTGTGTGAAGCTGACTGCAGGGTGGTCTGTGTGTGCAGGTGTGTCTGTGAGGCTGTTTGCAGTGGGGTCTGTGTGTGTGAGGCTGATTGTGGGGGGTCTGTGTGTGCAGGGGCGTCTGTCAATGTGTGTGTCCGTGTGTCCCAAGGGTAAGTGCAGGTCTGTGTGTGTGTGTGAGTCTGTTTGCTGGGTCTGTGTGTAGGACTGTGATGCTRTATGAAGGGATGCCATTTGTGCCCGTGCTGCCCAGCCCCGCTGCGTTACCTGCGGATCGGGTTCGGGGCTCTCCTCAGCTATGTCCAGCTCGGCGCTGGGCTCCTCAGGGCCGGGGCTTTCTTCAGCCATGTCCAGCTCGGAGCTGAGCTCCTCCGGCCCGGGGCTCTCCTCAACCATGTCCAGCTCGGCGCTGGGCTCCTCCGTGGCGGGGCCAGGACTCTCCTCAACCATGTCCAGCTCGGCGCTGGGCTCCTCCGTGGCGGGGCCAGGACTCTCCTCAGCCATGTCCAGCCCGGAGCTGGGCTCCTCCGTGGCGGGGCCAGGACTCTCCTCAGCCATGTCCAGCCCGGAGCTGGGCTCCTCTGGGTCGGGGTTGGTGCTCGCCTCAGCCATGGCCGGCCCGGCCGCTCCTCGGGCTCCCGCCGCCGCCGTTGCCCAGTGACGGTGCGGGCGGGCAGGGCACGGCCTGGCGGGGCGATGGCGGTGCCCCCCTTCCCTTTCCCGAGCGCCATCACCCCTCACAGCCCCGCCGGCGCTCTGGGTGCTGAGTGCGGCACCCCGAGTCTCTGAGGGGCTCGTACCCCTTCTCCGCCCCGCCACGTACTTGTGATCTTTTGAGGACGAGGAGCCTTGTGAATTAACAAGAAATAAAATGTTGGTTTGAAACCTGCGAAAGGGGTTTGGACTTGGTGGAATTGTGAGGGGATATGGGGAAGTCCTGGCTCGCACCTCCGCTGCTGTGCAGGTCGTGGGTTGGAGCTGAGGGAAGAGGACAAATCCTCTCCTGATTGCCCACACACGGGACGGGGCTGGGATCATCCCCGCCGCTGGAGTCGGGCTGGGAGATGGGAATATTCATCATCAGTCCCGTCCCATCCATCTCCCCGCTCTGCCTGCGGCGCCCGGGCTGTGTACACTGGTTGCTAACAACAGGCTCCGCTGAACCCGGTGATATTTTCCATAGAAACCAGCCCGGTGTAGATTTTCTCCTTGTCCTGCTGCCTTGTTATTCTTTCTTTCTTATTCCTCCCCCTCTTCCACTCTTTTTGCTCAGCATAAAGGAACCAGACTGTGGCCCCTGGGCTTCACCATCGCTCTCAGGGTCATTGGGCTCCATGGATGTTTGGAGGTGTAGGAAGCAGAGGTGGGCAATGTTTCACTCTGCATGGAAAATAACCATGGTAAAAATAATTACAATTCACCAACAGGTGTTGTTCCACCAGCAGATAAGCCAAAGGCTGTGGGTGTAATCCCCACGACAACCGAGGGGGTGGTTGCAATTCAACTTGGGTTTTTAGGCATGTGGCATATTGGCTTGAGACTACAGGGTGTCATGAGCTTTAAGTCCTCAGCTCACCAAAATCTGCATTTGGAATAAAACAACAAATTAAAGCCAGAGGCACTGCTGTGGTTTTAGTTTTCCTGTGAAAAAGGGAGGCTTGCACAAGGGAAAGCTTGGTAAATCTGCAATATCCTGTTCCAAAGGTTAAGGCAGAGAAACCACAGATGTGTGATAAGGATAGTACCAGGTACCTGTGCTTTCCAAGAGAAAAGGTTCATAGCTTTCATAGAATCACAGAATCATTAAGGTTGGAAAAGATCTTTAAGATCATTGAGTCCTACACCGTTGAGTTCACCACTAAACCATGTTCCCAGGTGCCACATCCACACACCTATTGAATGCTTCCAGGAGGTGGTGACTGCACCACTGCTGTGGGCAGCCTACTTCAATGATTGATAATACTTTCAGCAAAGAAATTSTCCCTAATATCCAACCTAAACCTTCCTTGGTGCTACTCGAGATCATTTCCTCTTGTCCTGCCCCTTGTTCCCTGGAAACAGAGCTTGACCACCACCTCGCTGCCCCCTCCTTGTTGTGGAGAGCCAGAAAGCCTCCTGAGCCTCCTTTTCTCCAGGCTCAGCATCCCCAGCTCTCTCTGCCGCTCCTTGTCAGCTTTGTGCTCTCAAACAACTTTCTTTCTGTGCAGGTTTGTAGGTTCTTGCCTTTAAAATTCACTGCATCCACATTTTAACATGTTTCCATATTAGACGTCCAACTTTTCACATSATGTGCTATTACAATTGATTTTAACATCTGTTTGCTAACTGGAACGTTAGTAAAATCCAGCATTTTAAAAAGGATTTTTTTTTCCCCAGACTTTAAAAGAGTGACAGTAAAGCAGATGTTTTTGTTTAAAACAATATATAGAAGCATATGAAAACTGACTGTGGAAAAAACTTTCTGTACTTTCATCTTTACTGTCTTTCAGTAACTTGCCAAGCACATAATCTCAGCTTAGAAACTGGCTTTTGTTTTTCAAACTACAGTACATAAAATCTGGAAGGGAAGGTGAGATCCATCTTCCCAGAAGCCAAMTGCAGGATCAGAAGGAGGGGCTTGAACCACTGTTGCAGAGCAATGCACAATTTTTTCCCATATGACAATAGGATATTTTTGCTTAGATTTCCATTTTTATGCCATCATAATTTACTCAGATAAACTTAAAAAATAAATGCCACAGTTTCTATTCTAAGACTGTTTAATTCAYATATATATATGTACATACACATTTCCATATAAATATGATGCACATTAAGAACAATWTGCATATATATCATCTTCTTTAACAACATTATAAGATATTTAAGTTCCAAAGGCTGAAGAGAGACTCATGCATGTAGAGAATGGGAAAAAAAAAAACAAACTCCAAACAGCAACTTTATCCTACATTTTTAGGTATAAATATACCGTTATAAATATKTATATGTGTAAATGTACACCCTTTCTCTAACTGCCATGAACAACTTCTACCAGAGATGTTACCTTGTATTTCCCCTCTGTACCATGTAAGTTTGAATTTTATGGTGAGTTTTAGGTTTTGAGAGTCCCCCTTTGATGCTTGTGTGCAGTGTGGAGCATGGTGGGATTTGTCTTGGAAGAAATGAAGCTGAAACTGAATTCTCCAGGATCATCTGACCTGCTCCATCAGCTAGTGGGCTCTCAGTCCACAGGACYAGGCACAAGCTAGTTTGAAATCAAATATGCCCAAATGCTGTCACAGACCTTAGAGGAATTATAAAATTCTGCTAAAATCTAGACTAYTTCACTTTTTAAAGCAGTCTCCATGTCTTCTCAGGATGCTATTGCTTTTCTGTATTTATTTTGTTCACACTCCTCAGATGGTCCCCACACACTCCTTGTTATCCCATGGGGACTCTTCAAAGTCCAGCTGTTGCCCAAACCCATCCTTTCTTCTGGTAGCAACATGTTGAGAAAAGGCCTCTCCACTGCAGTCTAACAAAATCAGAGTCCTGGAGGTGATTTGTTCAGGTATTCAGGAACCAAAYGACATATGATAGGACAAGGCCAGCTCCTTCTTTCTCCTTGTTCTACGACTGACAGTAACAGAACATTTTTGCATATAAAATAGCTGGATGTGATTTGAATGTGAACAGAGAGTTCAATTACCAAGTAAGAGGCAATGTGTACCTAACAAAATTGCAGAGTGGAACTGCATCTTAACTTTTTTACAAAAATACCAAGCTCCATACCAGTTTTATTTACCTCACTCCTCTTTTATCAAGAATAGACARATGTTATGTCCTGAATCTGTAAATCAGCCAGAATGTTTCTTAATTATTTCTATATTTATAACCAATGGACTACTGCACCTGACTAACTRTAATCTTAAATTACTGTGAATGTGAATTCTTTAAATGTCTAAACACTGGACTAATAATAGGATTCTTTCAATGATTGCAGAAAAGCTCATACATTTATCTTCATAGCGACCCCAAAATCTTCACTAATATCAGAGGGCTTCTTTAGAGAAGGAGGACTCATTATACTCATTCACTCACTTGGTGTTTGAAAGGTTTTTTTTTTAAATAATGAAATTTAGGACACTCTTAAAAATAAAAATCAAAGGTTTGCCCCCCTTGTGTTACTACAACAGTATGGATTAATTTAGAAATACATTATACATATCTCAAATGTAAATATAATTAAAATTTATTTACATATATATGTATATAAATAAAGATATACAAAATAGTCTTGACACTTATATAGACTTTTAAAAAATCTACAGATCCTTGASATTCACAAGGCATCAAGACTCCGCATATTTTTTAATGTTTTTGGCATTTTCTGACAACAAGAAAAGTCCTGCATGCTTCAAGTGGCATTCTTTAGGGATAGCAAGGGAACTGATACTGCAGTGTTCCAGGAATGGCACTGTTTTGCATGCTTGCATCAGAGCAGCAGAAAATAGTTTCTAATTTCTTCCATTTCTTAGCATTATTTCTTTGCTAAGTTTTTTTTGGAGTTTCACGAAGTGATTCCCATAAGTGCTTAAGAATGATTCAGACATTGCTGCCCTCCAGTGGTCCTGTTGAGGTTTCCAGGTTTTCAGGAAACACTTCAAAAACAATCATTGCGTTAAATCTTTGTTTTGATCAGGTAATGGAGCAGGCATAAATATTTCCATCTATGCAATCCRGCATATCGTCTTACCAGTGTATTGGGCAAAATGTTTCCAGTCACTATACTGGCAAAACTATATATTAACTAGTAATTATTGCAGATGCAGCCAAACAGGTGCCACTGGAATGCAGATCTCAGATCTCCTTTGCATGTWGACAGAATTTTAACTGGGATCCACAGAATGACTTTGAAACCCAAGTAAAATTTGCAGATATGGAAAATGGAGAAATAACCTTTTACTTTCAGGTGAAAAATGCTGAAGAGATCAGCTTCTAAAAGCTGTCTTCTCCCATTGCACTGCTTCCCTGTCCTGCTAAAGTTGTTTTTTTCTTCAAATGTTCTAGTTTGGAGACAATCCATATCTTACAGATCTGACCTTGCTTTGATGTTCTGTGATCATTTCCCGCTGGAGACAGTTTGAAATAACCTGGCAGTTCCACCTGGATATTTTTCATTATTTTCTCTCTTAACATCTTGTKTGGGGTTATTTTGTGACTCTTTCCTGAGTCCATGTCACTTGCTGCCAGTTTATACATCCTGACTTTGAACATTTCTTTGTTTCCTGCCCTTCTTTCCTGTACCTAGAAGTCTGTCCCTCTCTAAAACATGTCAGTGGGTATTGCTGTGCTTCTGCTGAAACACGCTGTAATTTCACTCAGGCCACATGGGATTTACAAACCAGACACACCCAACCAGTAGGAGAAGCATGTGGAAAACGCATACACAAAGGGCCCAGTCATCCCTTTCTGGCAGTGCCTGGGCAGATACATCACTCTAATTAAACTGGAAATGGGCTACCTCCATACAGAGATCCTGGGATCCTCCACACTTCCCCTCCACACAGAGATCCTGGGATCCTCCACACTTCCCCTCCATGCAGAGATTTCTTGGCACATGTTGGTGTATCATAGCCTTTTTCTCTCCAGATATTATAGATTTTGCAGTAAAAAAAAAAAAAAAATTAACTGATGCTTTGTGGTGTTTCTCCACCCTTCAGAGGCATCTCTGGGGAGATGTCTGTACCCGAGACCTGCTCTGCAGATTTCAGGTTTGCATATATATATGTATATATGTATATACACATGGATTTGGTTYGTGTGAGCCTCTTCTGTCCTGGAAGCAATCTGGCATGCCATGGCAGAACTCCACAACAGCTAATTTATTCTGCTGGGAATAACCCAATGATTGACACTTTTTAGTAAGAAATATGGTTCTTTCTTCCCTTTCGGGTTTCAGTTCTTTTGGAAGCTCTTTTTACACAGCAGCCAGGATTTCTAAAAATGCAAAAATAAATCTTGGAAGAGGAGAAACTTTCAGTCTGTTCCTTCTACTTTTCTTGCCACCCTTGGGAACTCCTGTCTGAGATCACCCTACCRCTTACTTTTTACCCCATTGTGATTTACCTGTCTGGGCTCATTCATCCAAGCCGTGGCTGTCAGAAAAACATGGCTTGGGCCTGTCTCATGCTGTCCCTGTGCCTCAGTACTTTAWCAGGTTGCACTTCTTGTTTTGTAATTTTGTGCACAAAGAATTAAACTCCWTTTTTCTTACCTTTATCTGGAAAGTTTTTTTCTCAGCCTCCTGTCAAGCAAACTGTCAGACACAACATGTTTGCAGATATTCCCCTGCTCTCCTGGTTTGGGTGAGTGAATCAGGTGAATTAATTAGAGGAAAAAATGCAAACCATTCTTCCATGCCTGTTTGTGCTCCAGGTATCTCTAATTTCAGGATGTGCTGAGTGAGCTGGTAAAGAGTGGGGTGAGGTCTAAATATTTGGAGTAGAAGAAAGAGAAGACCCAAAATCTACCTCCTATAAGGTGCAGAGCAATTAGGAACTGCCACCTAACTCARAATGAAAAGGAATCCCAACCCCCCTAAGAAGAACACCAGGAGAAAAGCTCTTAAAATTATATCTTAACATTGAGGTTTTTTCACCTTCTCAAAAACTGCTAGTTTCATCCAAGCTCCAAACAGTATCTTTCCTGGCTTTATTGTTTCAGGATGATGAATGGGATGGGTTTAAATGGATTTTTATCCCTTTATCCCCAGGAACCTGAGCACACATGAATGACCCAGAAGGCCAGCTGAGTTAGGGCTTCAGAGCTAAACAAGAACATCTTGCTCTAGTTCCAAAACTTCATCTCAAGGAGACTATTCACTTTGGGACCAGATGAGTATGGCTTGCTAKAGCTATCTCCAAAAGCCCCTGCAAGGGTAGTTAGAGACATAAGTAAATTCATCATAGGTAACACAATATCCCTGCCAAAAAAGGGTTGGAGTGCAAAGAGAGGACAAGGAGAGGGCATGAAGCTGTTGCAACCTGGTGTTGGTGTCAGGAATGAAAAGGAAGTGATTTGGATTTACTAAAGAGGTTTTGTCTCATTTTTAATGGCTCCAAACTGTGCCCTAGCTCCTTTAGATTGGGAGGAATCTCACTGGAAATAGTKTCTGTAGGAGTCAAGATAACTCAGTATGAGAGAAAGAAAATCTGTCCCACTGGGATGGGAGAGTGCGAGGTGGTGGTGTCCTGAGGGCACACAGTCTGTCATCAGCAAAATGCACAGCTGTGTTATCACCTCACTTTCCCAGCGTATTATTTTGTTTTTGCTTGTAGGGAAAGATAAGGCTGGCTCAGCCAAACCATCAGGCTTATATGTGTTTTTCCATGTGAGCCCTGCAGTGCATCAAAGGCACTGAGTTCACCAGCCAGAGGAACTGGGACCTGCCTAGAAAATCAGCATCTTCTTTCCTGCCCAGGATAGCAGGACACAATCAGTGGTACTCCTTACCATGCCCAGGAAATCATGAAACAAGGTGTATGTTGTTTCCTTTTACCTTCATTTATTGCCATCTAACTGGCCTTTGTTGCAGACAAGAAATGGCCGCAGTGTGGAGATCCCAAAATTGCTGGTTTYCCCCCCATTATGCCCTGCTGTAAACCACACCTAACAACCCTTMCATTAAGCTGATTGTTTTTGGATCATAACATATCTCTATGTAGGCCACTCCAGGAGCTGCTTGCATTATATTTAAACATTTTAGGGCTTATTTCTAGCTCAGGCATTTCCTTAGGCTGCTGAGCAAGGAAAGGTYTCCCAAGGGAAGGTTTTGCTCTTAGGACAGTGCTGCCTACTGTTGTCCCCATGTCCTGTACGATGCTCAAGGATACATAATACATGTGTCAGGGTCTGGCAGACATTGGGGCAGGATTTTTAGGGACTGACAGCCTTGTGGAGTAAAASCAGGTGGCCAGCTGGGACATCCTGCAGCACTTACAATGATGTGGCTTGGCTTCTGTGTTTGTGCAGCCAAGTACTATTTTTATACTTGTTAAGTTCAAGGACCAGCATTTTTCCACCTCCAGGAGTACCCAGAAACTATCAGCAACTGATTAAAAATCAGAGTATGACCTAAGGTGCTACAGTTTAGCATGGAATTCATTATGATGTTGATTTTGACCTGGAAAGAGTCAGTTAACTAATACAAGAAGAAATGCTTGCGTTAGGGGGCTTCCCCATTTTTTTTTTTTTTCACATTCAGCACAATGGTAAAATCCTTTTTTTTTTTTATTGCACTTGGCCTTAAAATACACACTCCTGCATCGCCCCATCATCACAGAATGATCCCTGATGCATTAGAAAGTGTGAAAAACCCTTCAAAAGCCCATTTTAACCCGAGCTGCAGTCAGCACCTTGGAATGAAGTGCATCATGTCTTCATCCTTATTGGAATTGAAGAATGCAAGGCATAAACCAGTGAGAGCATGTCCCATCACATCCTCCTGGTGTGTTGAAGTGCTGAAACTCCATAGGCTTGCAACACTTTTAAGTGAAACTGTTCATTAAGCAGCCAAAGCTGGTTTGTTGGGTTGTCTTATGTTTTGGCAGAGCAGCCCTTTTTACCTTTCATCTAAAGGAGATCTAATACTGGTAAAAAGCAGGAGTCTGCCTACTATTTCCATAGAAAAATAGATGTCTGAGGGGATTCTCCCCCTCTGCTCCACCAAGCAAGTGGTCAGAGACAGTGAGGAGGGTGAAGTTATCATGATTCAAGGTTCACATGGTGGGTACAAGGGTAGCTGATGGCATCACTTGGATGGGAAGCCCATTTGGATGAGGGAAGCCCTGAGGAGCTCAGGGAGGTGCCTGAGGTGCCACAAACTCAAAGGCAAAGCCCAGTCAGCAGTTCCAGAGTTGTATTCTCTGGTTCTTGTGCAGCCCACAGGCTCAGAGCTGGGATCCCACCAGCAATGCTCACAGCAGTCAGGCAGATCTGTGTGTGCCTTTCCGGGAATTGTTCCCACAGGCACGTCCGCGTGCAGTTGCAGAAACCAGAGCTCCTCTGACCGGAGGGGGAGCATGTCTGTGGGAAGGCTTCAGTGGTTGAGGTGCCCGACAACAGGAGCAGGAAGGAAATGAGTCATCCAACCTTTCTGCTTTGGTTGCACTGTGCTTGCAAAACTGATGAGGAGGCACCAAAGCCCAATAAAATACTTCCTCAGTGGGTAACTTGTGTGGTTCTTCCTGCACCCTGATATCCCCTTGGTGTTTTCTTTTCCAAAACCCAAATAACACCACTAGCCAGAGGGATGTGGCAGCATTTGACTGTGTCAGGTGTATAAATGTGTGATTTTTGAAGTTGCACCTTTATATATAAACTTGAGTTCTACTTTGCAGTTAAAGCAAAGGTTCATTATTCCCTTTGTAAGAAAGATATAGTGTGTGATCTCAGACTTAAAATACCACCTCTCTGAAGGGTATTTACTMTCTTTTGAGATACTGCAGCATCTTAATTTGGTCCTCTTCATCCTTTTCAAAGGCTCCTCTCTCTTCAGTGACAGATTATTGAACTGTGCTCCAAACTTTCATCTTATGAAATGAAACTAGATCCAAAAAGAAGATAATCAGAGGTGATGAATACATTTTTGAAGACACTTGATGACATTTTACAAGTTCATCCTTTTATTCATTTAGGAAATATATTAATCTAAAAATTAATCTAGTAATAAATTGCCATCTTGTCTTTTTTTTTTTTTTTTTTTTTTTCCCTAAGTTTCAGTTTGTGTTGTTCTCTTCATCTCATGTTTGGCTGTTTAAAGAGCATGACTGATTACAAATTAACACCAAAAATGCTGGCTGTCCATTAGGACTGGGGAGACACAGGAATTCCTTGCATACTTCCTGCATAAACATCTGCTCTGGAGATGTTAGCAGTTCAAGAACATTTTCTGATTCTGCATGACTTGTTCAGATGGAGGTGGAGGGAAGCCTGATGTCACTGTGTTTATGKGAAGCATAGTTTAACTCTTTGGGATCAGAAATCAAAATGTTTGACTTGTAACATCCCTGATTACTTGTGTTGCACACTCTGGAATCACAGGATCTTCATGTGCTGTTTAAACCTGTGGGACATTCTTATATGTAGTAGAATTTTCTAAAATACGAGTGTAATAGAGATGTTCCATCTTTTCTGCACATTTAAAAGTCACATGAACTGGCTACAGTGAAAAAAGCTGCAATTAGGTAATGATCTGAACAATTGCATCTAATTATTGTGATTATCCCAGTTGCAGAGAATTAAGCTGACAGATGAAGTATATTMAAAGGAGCCATTATGACATTAATCATCAACCCTCCCCCATACTTAACCTGTATACCCCAGTGCTATGGGCTGGAAAGAGGCAACGGTAAAAGAAAAATGAGACACATGTCAAGCACTCCTGACAACAGGAATTGGCCTCAGGATTGTGGTCTTTTAAGGATAGAAATGTGTTTGCTGACCTGGACCCTGGACATCAGTGTTGTGAAGCTCAGCTGTAATCTGGGATCAGAGAATCAAACAATCAATAATATYGGAAAAATCTCCAAGATCACTGAGTCCAGTTGTTACTTGTGTTCATCACTAAAYCCWGTCCCCAGGTGCCACATCCACAAGYGTTTTGAACACTTCCATGGATACTGATTCCACGACTTCYCTGGGGAGTCTGTTCCAGTGACCATCCTTTAAGTGATGGAATTTKTCCTAATATCTAATCTAAACCTCTCCTGGTGCAACTTGAGGCCATTTCCTCTCATTCTGTCAAATATCAGAAGGAGCCACCAATGGATTAAAGCGGCAGGACCCTGGGACAGGTCTCCTGCTGTTCTTCTCTCCTAACAGAGATAATCACTCCATGTAATATTGTTGTAGCAGCAAGTCTAGTACATCATTAGTTTCCCCAATTAGGTTTTTGTTTCTCATTCATGCAACAATAACTTCATGTTAATGGTCAGAKTCACAAAATCCTTTACACAGTTATAAATGACAGCATTGTGTGCCTGATCCATGGTGTTTACTGATGAACTAAGATGATGAAATGTAYGCACCATGTTTTCTTTGAGCTTCTCATTCACTGTTAAGAGATGAGCTTTTCATAGCTTTAAAAGAAGTCTCTTGGGTCCCCTCCCCCCAAAAAATCTTGCTATAAGTATTTTAGACTAAATGTACTTTTCTGTACGACTCTCTGGTAAAGACATTTTTGTTCTCCCAGAATCAAAATATTTAAAGTCAGGGAATTTAACATAAGAGGGCTTACTTAAACCCACATTTGTTAAAGAATGGAAATGCATAAARATTACTTTTAAAAACTCATAAATCTGTCCTGTAGCGAGAGAAATGAAGTAAACAAATGTGAGATGAAATTTTCAGCACAAAAATTAGTCTGAAGGCAAAATTGGTTAGATGTCTAAATACCAAGCATTATTGAACTGAGGTAAAATTATTTAACTGTCTCCTTTATACTGCAATTCCAAGAGTTATAATGAACTCCTTGGAATAAGCAGAGGAACCTAGGACTTTAATTTCCAAATCTTATGCATAAACTTGCTTTTAATTCTATTTTCATATAATTTTTCAGCCTGAAATCAATGTAAGAGTTGTTGAACTGGCAACACTCTAAGTCTTTAATTGTGACCAGACAGTAATAAATTACTCCTTTGATTGTTTTATTGCTTTATTTGGTGGTTAGAACTGCTCTTGATTATCTAGTCTAARTGGAGGGAAAACCCTTCAAGATACTTAAGATACAATAAGTCAGGTAGGCGTATTTCTGGCTTAGCAAGTCAAATTTATCTTTTGCTCAAACAGAAATACCTCATTAATTTTAATGGGACTTGTACAGGATTCTGCCAGCAGCAGGTTTRGTTTCACACATCCCAGCATCTGTTGCTTCCTTTTCCTGTGGCCATGCACAGCTTTCCTAATGGGAGTAACTGTTGCAATAAAAGGTTTAAATGCAGATGTATACATCAATATCATTTAATCTGACGGTACTTTGGCACAGCTGTCTGTGGTGATAAATAAGACATCTGGCTGCCCTTCCCATTCCCTGAGCTGTRTGATACTGGTGTTAATTCCATTCCAGCCCAGACTCTAAATTACGGTGAATGAATCTGTCCGATGGCTTGTCCATAAACCAAATAATCTCACTGTTCTTAACAGTCACAAATCCCATTCCTGACCTTTTTTCAGTTTATCTCCTAAGGGAACACAATTTTCCAAAGGTGCTGAGCTCCACCAGCTCCTGAAGAGCCACAAGGCTGCTCTTCCCCACAGTTCCCTTGCACRTGAGGGACCAGCAGCTGCTGCAAACCTGGGAGTGTTGAGAAAAATTGCTGAAAGGTAAATATTGGGTGGAGCAGACTCAGTGGCAGAATYAATCCTAGGAATCCCAGGTCTTGCATAGGCAGGGAAGTGTTAGCAACAAGAATGGTGTCCACCTAAAGAAAGACARCACAAGGAGTAATGATTGCCTTTATGGAAGGTGAGTCATGGGGGCACTCGAGCTGGCCTCCCACAGAAGGATTTAGGCTCCTTGGTGAGAGTTCTGGCAGTTCCCAAAATGTAAAAACAACTGACAATTTTACATTTTGCTGCCACTCCATAGACTTAGTTATTCAGCCTAGTGGAAGGTGTCCCAGCACATGGCAAGGGGGTTGAAATGTGATGATCTTTAAGGTGTCTTCCAACCCAAACCGTTCTATGATTCTACACATCTATTTATATGAGTAGTATTTAGAGAGACCTGATGAACTGAGGATTGCAACACACCCTATCTAAAACAGTAAACAGACTGGGAAAASACATAAAAAAGCATTTCAGTGAACAGCCAGACCATAACTAAAGTGTTTGAGAATTCCTGTCCCATTTCTGCATTGACATGAACTCTATTTAATATGACATTTTCTTTTGTGTTGGTTTTTGTAATTCTCCTGCTGACAAAAACAACCCTCACATGGCTGCCAAAGCTCCCTGCTGGCCATATAACCCCCAAATGCTTCTTACAYTGTGTAACTGTGGCAGAAATCCTGAGTCCTTTTTGCACAGCAAACAAAGCCCTCTGCTGTTATCCTTTGGTGGTTGGGAATATTTCAGTGGGGTGAGGAGGGTGTGTGTGAGATTCTGAAGGGCAGAGGGAGCCAGGAGGCATCTTCTCCATTGGAAATACTCTGTGTTGCTGTTCGGGTGGTGTAGCATTCCTCTGAGATGAAAAGCTGCTCCTTCCACTGTGTGCAATTAAGTCAACACTTGAGTCATGCTTTCGGAGTGGAGACAGGTAAACTGCTTTGCTTTAGTTTTGCTGTGATTTATGGTTCACTGTGGAACTGAACTCTGTAAATATTTTTGGCTTTGAGCTCTGCAAGTGCTCTTTGCTGCCTGGGCTGGGCTGTGCGTGCAAAACAAAGGAGGAGAATGSAAAGGGGTGTAGGAGTGAGAGAAATGGGAGATCTCCTTGGCTTTGCAGGGCTCCAGCTCAGCTGATGATCTTGGCACCTTTGCATAGACATCTGTGTTGGAGGGTGTGTTTCAGAGGCTGCTCACTCAGCCTGCCTGACATTTAACTCCTTCCAGCCTCACCTCTGTGGCTGGAGAGCAAAGGGGATAATCAAGACATGTCCTGGCTTTATGCCCTGTCCCTCAGTAAAATATCACAGCTCTGAGCTTGTGCTCTTCAGGTGGCAGCTTTGCTTTGGGAAGGCAGTGCCAAGCCCCCAGCCTGTCTCCAGGCCTAGAAATGYCCAGACTCTGCTTCTAGATGAGCATAAAAATGATGATGTGGACAAGTAAAAAGGCATATTCATATGACATTTTTAAACTGCTATATTATTCTTGGGATATTTTTTATTAGTAGGACTTCTGCAGCTCACAGGAYGCCTGTAGCTCCTCACATCACCTTGGTTTCAGTGTTATTCTGGATATATATCAGTTTCACCAAAGCAAAAGAAAGAATTTCAGCACATGCAGAAATACAACTCCAAGAACTGTTGCCTTCTGAAACAGGGCTCTGGTGAGACCTGTGCTGTGGGATTTCAGATTCCGTTTGCTGCAGAATATTAGCACTGTGCTGGTGACTGCTGTACTTTCTGGTGAGTGCAAGAAATGCACAACTGTCTGTTACTGCCTGGCTTGCTCTGAGCACACACATGTCAAGCCCATCAAGGGTATAGGAATGGGGATGGCTTAGCTTAGGGTGGCAGAAAGGTCCCCAAGTGCTCCAAGCAACCTAAAGGGTGATGCTTCTGGAAGAGTAAATCAAATGGCAAAAAGTGAAAAGTTGGGCAAGTTTTTGTGAAACATCYTGACAGACAACGTTTGGATGTGGCAGTTGAGGATATGGTTTAGTGGTGAACATGGTRGTACTGGGTTCATGGTTGGACTTGATGATCTTGGAGGTCTCTTCCACCCTTAGTGATTCTGTGGTTCCARCTTCCTCTTCAGCTATGACCATGGAAAAGGCAGCACAGGAGGAAGCACAGAAGAGCAAGGAGATACAGTGTGCTATTGTGAAGGGGTGAATGCAGAAGATCATCTTCAAGGGTTGATGGCAGAGAAGTTCACATGTGCTTTCTTGATGATGGCCTGTCCAGCCTGAGGTAATGATGGTTGTGTTCACAGCAGAGTGATGGTGCCATTGTACCCCATGCTGCTGTGAAGAGGTTTTAACCATCTAACGATGGTCCACATCATTTCTGGGAATAATGGAGCTCTCTTACACTGCCCCCTTTGCCACAGAGGGCACMGGGGGACACTGAACAGTCCATCCCTAAGTAAGCACTTGTGTCAGGTGGTGTGAGAACAGGGTGGGGTGTGATACAGATAAAAGGGAAAGAGTTGCTATAGTGCTACTTTGTCACCACTTTCAAACTGCTCTTGTCTGGTTTTCCTCTCTTGTGAAAACCATCATGTCCTCCCCACCTCAGCTTTACTGGTGTTTCTGGTCTGGCTGGGTCCTCCAGCAGCTTTCCTGTGTGGTCCTTCCAGTATTCCTGCCCATCAGCSGAAAGGGTGACAGGTTGTGAAGTGTCGTCCCAAAATCCTCCTGCCTCAAGGCTTTTAAGGTTGTACCAGGAATCTCCTGGGTGCTTCCAGCTGCTGGGCTGCCTGTCAGCAGCTGACCTTGCTGCCAGTTTGCCCCATCTGAATCAACATCTGTGGGTTTGAAAAAGGAATGTTCCTTCCTGGGTCCTCTGGAAAGTGTCTAGCGGGAGATGAGCCCTCCCCATACCAAGCTGGTGACTGTGAGGTGGAAGAGTGGACCTGGGAGGAGTCATGGGGTGAAATCTCTGCTCCTTTTTTGCTCCACTTGCTCGGTTTTGTTAGTTTTGTCCTAGTACAAGGAGTTTTGTTATATTAGGGCAGTTTTCCTTGGGCAGTGGCAGAAGCTTTGTATTTGTGTGCTCTTGTATTTGTAAAACTCTCTGAGAGCAAGGTCTGGGCTCTCAGAGGAGCAGCCCAGTTCCTGGCAGAGAGGGACAAACTGTCCCAAAGTATTTTTTACCTCATATTTTCTACATCTGTCACCACCAGAGAGGGACTTCTCCCTTCTCTCAGTAGAGCTTCTGAGGTGTGAGGGCTTTGAATTTGCCAATAACTCCATCAAGTGTTTGCACCAAGTTAACCTAAATAACCAGAAATCAAAACAAACAACAACAAACCAATTACTAAAAAAACATTCAAGTAGAGGGAAACTTTGTTTTCCCACGCTGGATTTTTCATCATCATTTTTCCTCACACTATTTACCATCATCATCTTTCTACCCTTCAAAAATATCTAATTCAGGAGGAGGGGACAGAGTGGAAGAAATCAGTTCCACTCAGTAAAAGCCGCAGGACAGTGCAGATTTTCTGTCTCGCTGCCTCAAATGCAAAGCTCATAACTTCTGCCCTAACCTCGTGCCTTTGCAAGCGTTTGTGGTTAGAGTTTCTATTTCTACACTGCCAAGTTCCGACCTGTTTTATTTTTTTAACTTGTGAAAAGAATGATGCCTCCACCAGCACCTAAAAGCTCGTTAGCCCTAAACTCTGATCCGTAGCATCTGCTTAACACCCTTTCCTTGATTTGCGGGCCACCAAGGATGGATTCAGTGAACTCGATGTGTGCTGGAAGACGAAAATGTGGCAGACACAGGAAAAGAAGCATCGCTGTGAAGCTCCAGCGGCAGCAGCAGCGGCAGGAGGAGGCCGGGCCAGCGGCGAAGACGCCAAATCCGAGCAGGGAGGAGCCAGGGCCAGAGCGGCGCTTGGCCGCGGTCGGTGCGCTGGGCAGGCGGCGGCGTGCGGATGCGGGAGAGATAAATGAGGAGTCATAGGGAGGACGCAATTCCAGCCCAGGGCAAGGAGCGGGCCCTCAGAAGGGAGCTGACATCAGGGATTGCTGGAGCGGGGAGCAGGGGGAGCCGCGCGGCTCTGGCTGCCGCCCCGCAGCAGCGCTAACTTAGGGCACAGCTGTTTCCCGGAGCCCTTCCTGCTGCTCTCGGCCATGGAATCCAATGGCACATTCCTCGCCTGCAACAGTAAGTYTGGAGAAGTGTTCTTATGTTTCAGCTCTCTTACCTTCTTGTCCAAGAGCTTTATTTTTAACTCCTCTCTTCTCCCTTCTCCACTTCCCCATTCTCTCATTTGGAAGTAATGGAGCATTTCATCTTTGTTACAGAGAGAGAACACAGATTTTTCTCTGTTAAAGGGATGACCTATGTTGGTAGGAAGGGTGTCTTGGCTGGGGAAGCGWCTGCAAGTTCAGAAAAGTGGATCCAAATCTCCTCCCCTTTATGGTGAAACTGAGAGCGGGATGGGTGCTCCGCTGAGTAAACTCTGTGGCCTCTGGTGGAGACGACAGAGCCTGGATAAACACCTGGGCTCAGGGGCTGTCCCTGAGACACTGCAAATATTAAGTACAAAATAAGTAATGTTTCTAAAACAAGAAATTCTCTCTGCCCTTGCAGCAAGTGAGATTTAAGAAGGTTCTGTTGGTACCAAGTCTGGGAAGCTTGTCTGATAAACAGGGTAATGAAATAACTCCCCTTATCCCCATCTAACTTTATGTATTGCTTTGTTACCCTTTCATTGTATTTTACTTACTCTGATGAGCAGAAACAACTCAGGGCTGTGATAGCTACAGKTTGAAATGGGATATTTTAATCCCTCAAATATGGGAACAGCCTCCAGCACTTCTTTTATTTCATGAGATAGGTGCTTTCTTATTACAGATGAGCTATAAACAAAAATAAACTGATAGAGCAATAAGTGATTGCCCATAAACATAGTAATATTAGCRTTATCAGCAGAAATATGAAAAGATTCCCCCAGGCTGATGAAATCTTCACTCTGATTTCCCAGATGGTAGAAATCCTACAGGAGGGTGAACCAGAGGTTAATGTTATACTTTTTGTAGATATCTCATTCATTATTCAGTCACTGGGGAAAGAAAGCTAAGAAGCACATCTGGAACTGTTAAAACATTTCCCGTTTTGGCCTGTGGGTTATTTTTCAGTGAATATTATTTAGTCCTCTGGATTTAGGGACCAAGAAGACTTCAGTGGCTGGTAATCTATTTTCTTTTCTGAAGTGTGAGAAAAATACACAAATGTTGAATGAGCCAAGAATTTTAAAAAGTATTTACTGAAATTCCTTGACACGTAACACACACACGCAAGTGCCAAAGTCCCTCCAAATGCCAGACTACTTAGATGAGAGAAGTTGCTCACATGTGGMCTTCTTAGCAGGATCAGACTTGTGCTGTGTAGTTTGTCAGAAATTTCTATTACTATGAGTTGTGGATATGTTTTGTCCCTGGCTCTATGATGAAACTCATGTTCTTTCTTTCAATTTCTTTTTTTTTTTTCTCAACATAGATACAACAACAGCTGTATTTACCATGTCAGAATTAATGTGGGCTATTAATACTTTTTCTTTTGCCTCGTGAAGTTGGTTTGTTTCTGAACTGGGAGSCCTTGTGCTCCTAGATTGTAGAAGAGCTAATTTGTACTGTGYCTTATTCTTATACACTGACTTTTTCACCCAAGACACTGTGTACATTGTGAGGGGAATGCCGCAGCCCCATTACAGGAATGCCCTCTGCCACAGTCCAGCRTGAGAATCAGCTTGTAAAACCCTACCAGACAGGACATTTCCTTGTTTCCTCTGTCAGCAAGTCCTCAGGATTAACATCTATATTGAAATTTCCAAATGAATCAYCTCCACTTGCCCTTGTGGGCTGGGAGCACTGGGGAGGCTTCTTCTGGATTTCAAGCTCCATGGGTGGAGATRATGCAGCTTGGGATCAGCTGGGATCTGCTCTGGAGCAGCTGGTGACTTTGATCTCCTTTCCTAGCAGCAAAATGCTCCCAGCACACATCTTTGATGCAGGTTGTGCTTGATGCACTCTGTGGGAGTTTTATGAGCCATGGTGTTTCCTGTAGCTCAGGAAAAATTGGGATACTGCAATATCCSAGTACACTAAACAGTCAACCTGTCCCTTTTTCAGACAGGACAAGTAAAATTTACTTTGGGTCTTTTTAATGTTGATACAGAAGTTGCTAAATTTCCAATTTGAGCAATGTCTTAGTAACACTAAAGCCCATAGTTGGTTCTGATGTTATTGCCAGTGTGTAATGCCCCATCAGGCCCAAAAGCAGCAAAGACAGAGCAAGAAGATGCTTGGGGGAAAATAGATTTTAATGAAGAAATGAAAGAAGAAGGAAGTTCAGTCATTTGGAAAAATGTTGCAGGTAGCAGAGGKGAAAGGATCCAGCCAACTACAGGGAAAAGCAAGAGAGAGAGGTGTGTGGGAGGGAATAGTTTGTGCAGGATTGGAATCTCATCTGTCTGGACAGGCAGCACTGGGAGCCAAAGGTGTCAGTGATTTGGGAGCAAAGTATAGTCTCCTTTACAGGGATATTAAAATATTTAAACGTGTGTTTTGGAAGGAAAGCTGCAGATAAACACTTGAAGATTTGATCACCTAGGGTGGGATTCAGCTGGGTCAGTGCAGGTATCTGCAGGAAATTTTAGAGTTACAGGGATCTAGACAGGAGGATTGTATCCTGTCTTCTCCCAGCCCCTTGTTGCACTGTAGATATCTAAATAATGCAAGGCTGATCCCCAGCCATGTGTCTCTGAGGTTCTTTCTGTGGGTGGAGGGTCTCAGTCCTCACTCTGCCAATCCTACCAGGCTGCAGAACTTAGTCAGACACAGAGGTTTCTTTTGCTCCTTTATGCAGGCAGAGAAGATTTTGACACAGCTTCTAAACTGAAATACTTCCACACCTTAAATGAGCCAGCTGAAACAGTGTGTGGCAAAATTTTCACACCTTGGGCTGCCCCTCACATGGTACTTTTAGAGCCCTTATTGAGGTACCACACGACAAGTCTCAATGGTTGTTTTGGCTAGAGTTACAGAAATTCCAGGGGAAAGAAAAAAAAAAAAAAGGATTTTTCCCTAGTTTTGCATAATTCAGTTGTGCAATTTAATTGTTGCACAAATTTTGCCCTGCTACAGAATGTTGAGAATGACCTGCCTTTTGCCTATGGAAGACATTTCAGCTCCTGAAGAAAACATTGAGAAAAGTTAAATGGTCTTACAAAAAATGAGACTGGGACCCACCTACAAGTGACTTTGAGTTTATGAAGAGAACACCTTCATCAGCATGTTCCCAGAAACATGATTTTGGCAACTGAGCTGCTTGAATGCTCCTGGCTGTTAATCCTGGTCCTATCCATCAAGTTGATATCCTTCTTTTCAATTACTTCCTTTCCACACCAGCTACTGGAATAGCTGTAATTTATTGTAAGCCAGTGTTCATTTTAGTGCTTCTCTCTCTGCAGCCAAATCTCTATGTGCACTGTGATGAAGGCACTAGTGGAAGGATCAAACCAAACCTTCGGTCTGGTTTTGAGTTTCCCAAGTGYGACAAACTTTAGTTGGGTGTTTTGTTTTACCTGGATTTCATCAARAGCATGGGGCAGCAGCTTTTGATAGGTCACAGCCTTTTTCCTGCACKGATCCAAGCTCCCTGTGAGGGACCTGGGCTAGCAGGGAGATGTATGAAGGTTTTCATAAATAAAGGTCATGATTTGGGCTGTCTGTGAAATGTCTGAGCAGACAGCCTGGCTTTGTTTATAAACCAGGGCCAGGGCTCTGCACTGTTCAACTGCCAGCACATTCTCCAGCCTGATTTTGGTCCACAGCAAGCTGGCAGATGGCTTGCTCTGGGTGATGGGCCTGCAGCCCTTCCCACTGGGCACTCTGCATATAACCAGCCTGTTTTGGGGAAAGGTGGGCTGTGTGGACTTGTCAGAACTGCAGAAGGGGCCACTCCCCTGCCAGAGACCTTTCAGACAGGGTGAGACAGCCAAAGGATACAGAGAGAAAGTGGGGCTGAGAAATGCTGGGCAGAGTGACGGTGCTGATCCTGTCACATGCTTTTAGACAATGTACAGGGCAGAGGGAGGCTTTAGGCAGTGATTTGGAAGACAACAAAACATGAGACTTGGAGGAACTCCTCCTGTATGAAATTTTAAGGTGAAATGTATATGGTTTCTGCTCCAGCTCAGCAGGACCTCTCAAGCACCCTGGGGAGGGGAGAGGGCAAGAAAAGCCAATGTAAGGAAGAGGAGGAGGAGGAGGTTTGCTGCTGGAGAAGCCCATTCTCAGTGTGACCACAAGGTGGAACTTGGTACATACCGCATGCTCCGGAGAGGCACCCACTGTGAGCAAGCAGCAGCATCCTTGGCCAGGGATGCACCCGTGGATCTGGTCCTAGCACCCGCTTCCTGATCCCAACTGCCCCACAGGGAGCAAGTGGGGACTGCTGGGGTAGAGGATCCACAGACATTTTTTTTGTTAGAGGCGGGAAGCTGTGCCAACAGCAAAGCCAGGTTCTCAGAGGATGTGAGGTGTCACTGCAGAGAACAGGCAGAGAGCCATGGGTGGTGTCCTGGAGGTAGCAAAGAAGGAAGAAAGAGGGACGTTTATACATGTGGATGTGGGAGGGCATGGATGAARTGAGGAAAGGACTCCAGAGGGACAGACAGGGKAGGTGGGACAGATGTGGAGGGCACYTTTCTGTCACATTCTTCAGTAGGAACAATGGCATTATGTAAAACAGACCTGTTTGTTTTTTTGTTTTTTTGGGTTTTTTTGGTACTTTTTAATAAACACAGAGCATGGTACAACCTTTTGCCTTTTTAGTGGGAAAATCTCCCCTGAACATGACATGTATTACTTAATAATCCTATAGGCATTGATAGTCATAATTTGCATCATGTGCATGATGTGATGGGGAAGTGGTGAGGTCATCACCAGCACAGGTATTTTCATTCCACTTCTAAATTATCACAAGTCTGGGCAAACCAGCAGCTGGGTTTTGTCACCTCATTTGTGTCAGTGTGCTCTAAAGAGGCTGTGATCAGAATTAGGGTTGCACCACTTTTGGTGTTGCCTAAATATGGTGGTGATGGGAGAACAAGTGCAGCCCTGAAAAGCTCAAAACCCAACCTGCTTCTCCCATATGCTTCCTCAACTCTCTCATGTTTAATCTCGTGGAGATTAATTAATTTTGGAAAATCATCTGAAGAGCAGCCTGTGCATTGTAGTGTTCTCACATAGCCCATTTCCTAGCAGACTCTACAGCCACTCCATCTCCAAGTGCCTGTTTCCTGGATATTTAAGCACTTTTCTGACTTTGGGACCATGTTTGACATCCTCATTCCCATCGATTCCCATTTGTTCTGTGAGTAATCCAGCTGGAATCGATAGGGTGATTAGCAGCCCCGATCCTGGCCATGGGGACGTGGGTAACTTCACTCATGTGACCAGTGCCATATATTTAATTGGGATTGGTCATATGGGGAAACTTGCATGACCCACTGAGGTGCAATTACCTGCAGTGAATAAAGCTTGGGGAATTTTTCTGTGAGCCATTTGCAGGAATCACTTCCTCCCRTGCTGGAGTGTGACGGCAGCATCGTGTAACAGCAGTACCCAGTGTCACCTGTCAGGCTTCTTCTGTGAGTTGTGACATTGTCTTTAAATGACTTTAAAACCACAATACATCCAGCTCAGTTGTTTCCTCAAAGCAGGGGATTTCTGACTTGATTATCTCATCTTCATTTTAAAAACAAATGGATTTGAAATGCTTTACATCTCTGAAGCCCTCATGACAGCAAAACTTGCACATTGCTCTTCTGGAGAGGTATCTGAACTCTTTGAATGCTGACCCTGTGCTTTGTGTGTGAGTAAACTTCAGGGATAAGTACAGTAAAAAGTTCTCCAAGGGCCTGGAAAGCTTTGAGCAGAGCTGTGACTGGCACTGCTATTAGGAATTAATGAGAAAATGAAGCACAGGGGCTCTGTGTGTTCCCAGATCAGTCCTTGTGGGACTCYGCTGCTGGACAGGAGAGCTGGTGTGTAGAAGTAAATTGTTTTTCTAAGGCAATTACAGGAGATTTCCCTGCTCCTTTAATTAGATCAGTCCTCTCCAGCACAATGTGAAATATGGGAAATGSTCAGAGACTGATGGCTAATAAACATCATCCAGCCATTACATCATTGTGCTTACCTCCTCACCAGGGCAAAAACAAAGCTCCCAGCTCCCAGGGKAGTGCTATGGAGATCAYATCTCTGACATCCAGCCCTTGTCTRTGCAGGGAGCMCAGAAAGGCTGGAGGTGYTTCCCCAAAGACCCAGACTCCCTGGCTAACAGCAATGTCCCATCCAGAAATTGCCTTTATTCTCCTTTGCTGCCACTGTGACCTGAAGTGGCTGTGTGTAAATGAAGAGTTATTGGATGTACTGTTGTTCAAGGCCATGCCATGGTTTTGCCTTGTCCCGAGAGGGTTTCTTACCTGCAGAGTATGGCAGTGATTAATGACTCTGACCCTGTCCTTGTGCTGGTCAAACAGCCCAGTCCTCCCTGTGAGGGTCGGGCAGGCTTCCTTCAAACTGCAGAGAGAGAAGGGGAAGATATCTGGATAGAAACAATGTTTGTAAAACCTGTATCGACTATGATGAGGGGCTAGTGATGGGTAGCCTTCGTTTAGGTCTGTGGCTAAAAAAATGATGTGTGGTTTGATGTCAAGTTTCTTGGGCATGTGCTGGTTCTTCAGTAAAGGACATTCACCTCAGTTTGACCCGTGTCCCTGCAGTACCTTCACCCTCAGCTTGCCTGGCAGGGCAGCAGCTTGCAAAGGCAATGACCCCCGCCCCCCTCCTTCCCCCCCAAAAAA
>NW_026623284.1:2965951-2996247 GCF_030028575.1 Malurus melanocephalus
AAAAATCTGTGACAAGGTGTGTATATAACTGGTGTTTTTCCCTTCAGAAAAGGTCATGGCTAGGGTAGAGATGGATTTTACTCCCAGCCATTGCCAGGACAATGGGGAATGGCCATGAGTTTCAGGAAAGGAAATTTATATGGGTCATAACAAACACATTCTTCACTGAGAACATCTAAGCTCTTGTACAGGGATCTAAATTGCCTTTGGAGTCTCTGTCCTTAGAGATATCCAAACTCACCTGAACAAGGCTACAAGCAACCAGATCTGCCTTTGAAGGTGACTCTGCTTTGAATGGCTGGTTGAACAAGAGAGCCCTAGAGGTTCATTTCAATCTGAATTGTTCTGTGATTCTGTGTAATCAGTGACTGGTTAAACCCTTGAGGGGGCTTATTCCTATAYCAGTGTGCAGGGTAAATCTGAATTRCAAGAATAAACCCAAAGCTATGCAGAAATGTGGGGTCAGTGACTCACCCAAGTCACACAGGAAATCGGTGGCAGAGAGACACTCTCCGGACTCTTAGGAAAATACTCTTCTGTTGGTGGAAAAGGAAGAGCGTTAAAACACAGTTTCCGAGCCTCTTTTGGGCCACATCTGCCCTGGCTCAGAGGGGTTTTAGGCACCGTCCTCAGCGCCTGTCAGTGGGAACAGCACGGAGCAGCGCWGCACAGAAGAGAAAGGGTGGAGCCAAGCTCGCTCCGATCCAGGATAAGCTGACAAACCCAAAGCACTGATTAGGAGCCACAAACAATATCTGGGACTTCTCCAGCCTCTGGAAACGATGCGTGAAATCCCACTGGCGTATGACCGGTGGAAAACTTGCTCCTTCTACCTGGGCAGCTGCCGGCGGGCTTCCTCGGCTTAATTTTGCATCCAGCGTGTGAAGCAGGAGGAGAGACTTCCCACAGTCCCACCCCCAGCTGGACTCTGCCCTCCCCTGCTTTCCTCCGCTCCCGCTGTCCCGTTGCCGGCGCTCGCTCCTTGGAGCCCCGTTTGACCCCGCGCCCGCCGGAGGCTCCTGGATGAGCAGGGATCCCTGCAGGGGTGGCGTGGCCCCCCAGCCCTCCCGACCGCCGGCGCCTCTCCCCGAGCCCCACACTGGATCATGCAGTGCATCCGAAGGCAGCCCAAGCGCACCGTGTCCCAGGAAAACATCCTACTGGAGCAGAGCCGTAGAGTGGCCGCGTTGAATGGCATCAGGCTGGGTAAGGGGCAGCTTGGGCAGAGCCTGGGCACTGGCAGCCGCTTTCTTTCTCTTGTGCCTGCACAGAGGCAGTGCTCCACCCTAAACTTGGGGGTTATTTTTAAATCCCCAAGGTTTCCTTTTGTTGCCTGTAACCGCACACCAGATGTGCGTACTGCTTCGTTGGAGGCATCAAAGAATGTGGGTAAAGGGTTGGCTCCCAAATCTCTTGCTGGGCTTTYTGAACTATCTCTGGTTGAGGGTGTTTGAGGAGGGCAGTGCCCTTCTCCTGCTCAGTTTTAGCCCTGCTCGGTGCTGCCTGTTGCTGTAAGAGCCCAGAGAACCATAAGAGTTTGTCGATGAAAGAGGAAACCCGGGAAGTTTCATAACTTGTGTGCTTGGCTATGAATTCATTGCTGGTTCCTGCTCTCTGGAGGCACAGCCCCGGTGGATGTGAGTCCCTTGATTCCTGTGTACACAGAGGGCGGATGGGACTGGGAAATAGCCACTCACCCACCCGAGTTCTTTAAATTTTACCAGAGAGGCTTTCTGCCCTTTTCAACCAGCAAACCTGAGTTAAGCCCGGTGTGTAAGCAGGTGGGAGGGGTACAACAGGCGGGAGAAGACTTGTTTTATAGCAACTGTAATTAAATTCTATCAGATCAGCAGATTTATGAGTGAACAGTGCAGCAATATGGATTATCACTGCCATCCTGACTATCTCCTCAGTGAACTTGAAGCCCAGCTCCTATGGTGGCAGCTCTTGTTTTATTGTGCTTCATGCTTGCTGTAAACCTGAGCTAGATAAGGCAAAGGTGAACATTTCTAATGTGYCAGTGTCTAATGCTTCCTAGAACAGTGTATTAACATGATGGTTATTGCAGTGCTATGTGTGCTTAAGGCACTCCTTCCTTGGCCAAACACAATTTTTGCTCTGAACATCACAGTGKGCTKAATGTATTCTGTTCAGAAAGTGTGTGATTGATTTGATGTTTTGCAAGGAGGGGGGTCCTGACCCTTGAAAGAGAATCTGGAATTTTGCATGCCAAGCATGTATTTGGTGTTTTACAGATGATGCTAAGCAAGGCACAGTCCTGCCACATGTTTCAGGCAGTATTTGCACATCTATTTCAGTGCAGTGATTGTGCTAAATGTTGTTATATAGTTGGGAATCAATATCCTTGTCCTGCTGCACAGATTTTTTAACTTTTAGATGGTGCATGTGTACAATGACTTTGGTTTCTTTTATACGAGTTTTCATTGCTGTGAGATGGAGTTGTGGACCACAAACTTCCTCAGTTTCAGGCTTTGAACAATCTGGTCTAGTGGAAGGTGTCCCTGTCAATAGCAGGGGGTGGAATGGGATGGCATGTAAGGCTCTTTCCAACACAAATCATTCCATAATTCTCTGTGGGGTTGTTAGGCAGAAATCCTCAGGTTTCTGCTGGGAAAAGGTAGGGTTTTTTTTTTTTTTTTTTTTCCTGGAAAGCAGTTCAAATAACCAGCCAAGAATAATGCCCCACTGACACACCAGGGGTGTGTTTGTGGTTCCTGTATGAGCAGATCAGAGTGTCTTACACTGCATCTCTGGCCTGACAAAATACTGTTTCAGGTAGGAATTCAGGAATTAAGTGACTCACCCAAGAAAAGAGTCTGTGCCAGKGCTTGGTTGGGCATGGGAGGCAGAACCTGAAGCACTGGCCCCTTCCCTGTCCGGTTTAGCTGTGTGAGCTTGGACTGCCAGAGACCCCAAGCAGCCTGACACAGGCTGTGCCCACCTGGTTAAGGGGATGTCCCTCCTTCCTCTGGGTCCTGCAGGCAGGACTTGGGGTCACCACTGACACAGGTCATCTCAGGGTGGCTGCTCTCTGTCTGAAAGGACCCCACATCAAGGGGATGTCAGAGCTGTTAGACACTCATGATCAGCCCTCTTGCCCTTTCCTGGCCAAACCTGCTGTCTCCTAGAGTGAAGCTCATCTCTGTCCGCTCCTTGGTTTCTCCCTCTGACCCTAACTCTGCCATCTTTAATCTTTGCCATGCTTTCACCACACACTGTCCCATTTCATCCCTCCCTCCTGCTCTTGCAAAGTCCAGTGTCCTCCTTTGCTATCATTTAACCTTTCCTGGTACTCAGGCACAGTGGCCAAGGATGAGTGAAAGGGCTGCTCCCACCCCATAGTTAGATCCTGGGAAGAAGAAGGGGAGTTTTGACCATGCTAATACACTGACTGAGCTGTGCTGGTGACAGGATGAAGGGCTCTGAGCTCCAGCTTGTGTCTGGACTGCATGGCCCAAGCCTGGAGGAGAGGAATCTGCCTTTGGCCACCATCTATGCCCAGCCAGATTTGTCTTCATTACATTGGTGCAGCTCTTTGGGATGTCCTGGTAGCAGGACACATTACAGATGCTGCACTCAGGGTGTGTGGAACAAAACCTGCCCTGGTTAAATGGATTTCTCAKTGCACACTCATGGACACAGACATCCAAAGGAATTGATGGTTTTCTGCTTTCCTCCTCATGTCACCCTAGGATGACATGTCCTCCTCCTAGTCCTGTGATGATGCCTTGAGTAGTTGGGATTTGTGAGCCTGGGAGCTGGGATAGAAATGTGGGTGAACAGGGTGAAGGGAGAGGTTGGTTTCCTCTCCAGGCACCCTGAGGAGAGCCCCGGGGATGTTGGTGTGGCTGGAGTCTGTGCTATCTTCTCTGCACTTGGAGGGCCTTTGCCTCAGAGCAGAAGCCAGCTCAGCACAGCCCAGGAGACCAAGAACCTGTGAAGCTGTTGTGGTGTCTGTCCTTCCTCCAGATGATCTGSCTCTTGTAAACCCCTGGGAATCCTGTCCCAGGTCCCTTAGCTGGGCTCAACTTTTCACCCTTTTGTGGTTTGCAGGAGACAGCTTTTTTTTTTTTTTTCCCCATGAATTTTTTTCTGAGGTTTTCAATGATGGAAGCATTAAAATTCCCTTCTTGGGAAACTCCAGATTGATCATGAGCTGAGAAGCCCAGGGGGTGCTGTAGCAGGGAAAGACAATTAACAAGATAGCTAATTTAATGTTGAGGAAGGAGAGAGGCCAAAAATCACCTTTGCAGGACCTCCAGCTTCTGATGCTCTCAACTCTGGATGTTTCAGCCCAGCTCAGCTCTGGGCTTGGTCCTTTGAAAAACCACTAAATGGTGTGAGTGGATCACAAAGTGGACACTGGGCACCCCTAATATTCATCTCTGATGTAAATCTTGGGCTTTGTCAACATGAAATGCTCTCTTTAGGCCAGTGTATCCCAGTGACAAACCCACAGTGCTGGTATTTGCTGCTGCCACCATGACACACCTTGGCGCTTTGCAGCACCTGATGCTTCAGTTTCCTRCATGGAATGTCAGGAGACTGGGAATTTGGCCACTGGGACCTCATGGTCTTGTTTTCCAGGCAGGCATCCTGGAAACCTCTTTGTTTTCCAGGCAGGCCTGAAGTTTGGTAGTTTATTATCTTGCTTTGTTTAAAAGCCAATGATTTAAAGTAGCAATCAGAGAAGACCCAACCCAGTGTCACAGGGGACATTGCAATAAAAATGTTTTTGTGAGACCCCACATTACATTTGTGTAGTACTGAGGAATTTCCCTCCAGGTGAGTGCCAGGTGACTGCAGGTGGCTGAGTGGTCACCTGCATTGTCAAGATGAGGTTGGAAAAGTTCCCTCTGAGTTGGGATGTGCATGGTCAGCGCTGCAGCATCTCTGAACCAGCCTCTCATGCTGCGTCACGGAACTGCAAGGTGCCTATTGCAGAAAGCCCAGCATGCGTTTCTCATGTTTCATGCTCTCACCCTCCTCAGCCCACACGCTTCAGATCTGTAATTAATGGTTGGTTTGAGGGACAGATTCCCCAAGGTATTTAGGCATGTGGAAGTCATGCCCTGTTGAGACATTCAAAACCGTGTAGAATGCCAAATCTACGTGGCATTGGCAGATTCTGTTGCCTCTCTAGATGTCACAAAAGCCTTCCTGAATCTAGGCTAAGTTGTGAAATCTGAAATTCCCACAACCAGAAGGTCTGGTTGTTATTACTTGACATTGCATTGGCCTTGTAGTGCAAGAAAGACAAAGACCTTTGGATGGTTGAGCAACGAGGAGAGCGTGGCTGCTGCTTACTGCTGCCTTACACGTGTGTTACTGCCTGTCATCAAACTTATCTCTCCTAACCTTCATCCGATCTGCAAAATTCCCATGTGGATAGGAAGGCACTGCTTGCCAGAGGARGAGAGAGATATCTTTGTGTATTCCTGTTTCCGCAAAGGAAATTTTGTTGCAGAATAGATTTGAAATCACTTGAAAGTTCCTGTCAGCATTCCAGTTACAAGTTATGCAACTTTCTTTTCTCTGCTTTTACTGTTCTGTTGTTGGTTTTGTTGTAGTTTTCTAATCCCAACAGTAGACTCTATTTGTTGGGAAGGAGATATTTTATCTTTGTAAAACACCTGACAATTATAACCCAAAGCCTTCAGACTCAATCTTAGAAACACAAAACCTCAGACGATTTTTGTGATCGTGAAGTGGCATGGAGGATTTCTGGGTCTCTCTGCTCTGCTCTGTTCTCCTCTCCTCCCCAGACCTGTCTGTCCTGTGGAAAACTCTCTAAGCATCATTTCCTGAGCTGTCTCTTAAAACATTACCACTTCTGTTTCTCTGCAGGCCTCAARGATGACAAGGACCTCAAGTTCCTCCTGAAGGGCAGCCAGCTGCTAAAAGTGAAGTCAAGCTCCTGGAGAAAGGAGCGGTTCTACAAGCTCCAGGAGGACTGCAAAACCATATGGCAGGAGTCAAAGAAGGTGYTGAGATCCCCTGAGTCACAGATCTGTGAGTAAAGTTTGCTTGGTCAGAGGTGCCTGGAGTGAGCCAGGACATTGCAGAGCAGGTCCTGCACACCTCCTGTGACACACAAACCAAGCCTGGGGACAGCCACGAGGAATCTGCCGTGTCAGGCATGGCCACATTGCCCAAGCTCCTGAGCTGCTGCCTCACATGGTTGTGGGGTGGGCTTGCTGGTCTCAGCAGCCCTTTCTGGCTCTTTTCCTCCACAAATTGTCCAGATCACTCAGGTGTCTGAGCTCTAATGCTTGGTGTGAGACATGGTGGGAGCATCTGTGGTGTGGTGTGGTGTGTGGCCGTTGCTGCTTTCCTGCCTGCAGCCCCTGGGAAAACTGGCATTTAACCCTCACAAGGGAGCTGCAGAGACGTGGAAATCCAAGGGCTGACAGGAGGTGTTTCTGGGATGGAAAGCCTATTATCATCCTTATCTTGGAAACCCAGGATCTGCCCTATTATAAAAATTCCAGATATTACAATCACCATTATATGGCACAGGAAAAGCTCTTCTGTGCCAGCAGCACCGAGCTTGGCACTGTAMTTGGGACCCCAATTGAATCAATTGTGCAGTCAAAATGAGATCACACAGGGTGTGTGTCTGTTTATAGCTGTTCTTTCTTTTAATTTCATATTATTCTGACATCTTTCTCCATATTTGCTGACAATTTTTCACTGATCATTGTGGTCTTTTAAGTCCAGGAGATAAATTAGTAACGCAGAATATGTTTTATGGCATGTTGAAATGTGTTAATTACATAATTTTTTTTAAAAGATCACAATTAACTAAATGAAAGGTGTGTCTTCCAAATTWCTGTCCCCCCCGCCCCGCAAGCAGTGATAACATTTTCAGTAGGAGGAGTGAAGTAACAAGGTAAAATATGTTTGGCTTGTAACCCTGACAGCCACACTCTTCCCACATGRCCTTGGGCACCTTATTTAACCTCTCTGTGCATCCTTCTGCATGCATTTTATTTCTCCTCTAACTGTAAAAGCTTTGAATCATTGCATCACAGAATGGTTTGGGCTGAAAGGAACATTAAAGATCATCCAGTTCCTACTCCCTGCCATGGACAGGGACACCTCCCACTACCCCAGATTGATCCAAGCCCCATCCAGCCTGACCTCGAACATTTCCAAGAATGGGGCATCTGCAGCTTCCCTGGATAACCCTGATGCCAGTGTCTTGCCACCCTCTGAATAAAAAAATTCTTTCTGACATCTAATTTAAATTATCTCCATTTTTAGTTTAAAACTGTTCCCCCTTGTCTATCGCTGTCTGTCCATGTAAAAAGTCCCTCCCCCTCCTTTTTTTCTAAGCCCCCTTATACAGAGAAAGGCTGCAGTGAGACCTCCCCTGAGCCTTTGGGTTGGAGGCTGTCCCTTCCTGGGTGTTTGGATGCCCAGCCTGGCAGGGTTCTGAGCTCAGCTGGGCTCCTCAGGTCTCCCAGTGCAATAACCCATCACATCAACAACAAACACAGAGTCCTCAGTGAATGTTTGCTCCCTGGGAACTCCTGCTCTGCTGAGCTCTGTCCCATATCAAACCAGTCCTTTCCCTGATAATATATATCTTGCTATATAGAATATATCTTGCGAATATATCTTGCTTGAATACAAATAAAGACACGAGTTGAGAAGAATGACTTTCAGATCTCCCTTTCCTGTGCTCTGAGGCAGCAGTTTCCAAATTAATGGGTCTGAGAGCACCTACGGCAACAGTGCTGACCCCACCTAGTGCTTGGAAGTAAATGGGAAGGGATCCTTCTGCTCTGGCTCCAGGGACMTTGATGTTTGCCTGGAGGAGCCCTGTTGGATCCATGGCTGTGGCAGTGGCATGGAGAGGGGGTACAACTGTGACTATTTTATGAAAAAGAGTGAGATGGAATCCTTTGAGCTGGGCACTGGGCACAGGCTGGGGGTGTGTCTGCCTGGGTGTGGCTTTACAGCGCTCAGGATACCCTTTGGTAACTGGGCACAGCCAGCATTGCCACACTGCTGGAGACAGCCAGTGCCACCATGGGCAGGAGAGCCTGCTGTGCCCTGGGAGTGCCCTCAGTGACACGTGGAGATGGAGTAATGTTACCTCATGGATCACGGCACGTGTGTGCTCTGTGACACTCCATGCAGGCACACCTTTCCCAGAGAAAGATTATTATTGTTATTATTTTTTCTTTGTTATTAGGATAACAGTAATTAGGGGAGGCAAAGTTKTTCCTTGCAGCTCTGTGAAAGCAAACTCTGGCCAGTCTCTGGCCAGACTGGCTTTGCATCTGCACWCCTGTCTGGCTGTGGGAGCTGCCTGCTGCTGGGACAGGCTGTGTCCCACATGCTCGGGGGAGGATAAGAGCCTGTGGTGCCAGGCTCCAGTAGGGTTGGAGGGACACCTCGGGGCTGCTTTCAAGAGGTGCTCGTTGCCCTTYTCTTTTATAGATCCTCTGAGACTTYCCATTTCAGARTTTTCAGAGTGATTGCTGTGTTTGAGTTTCATTCTGGAGCTTTTCACTTCACCAGGCTGCTTTGGGTCCAGGTACAGAGCAGATTACCCCAGCTCCTGTTGTGTCCTCTGGCAGGCTCTGTCACYAYGGTTGCCTGCTCTTTTGATCCAGCRTGAAGGAAGAGTGAAAGATCATGACTGGAGACCCAAAATCAGGGACTTCAGGGCGAGTCTCCCCAAAGAGTCCCCTTTCCTTGTTAACWGACACTGTCCTTGCTCTCCAGGACAAAGCCTTTCTAAAGCTGCAGATAAGCTCCCTTTTCAGAATGGAAAAAAGAATGAGCAGAATGGAARCTTGGAGGTTTAGCAGCAGGTCTAATCTTATCTGCAGCATTACTGACAGCRATGGATGCACCTCGGAGGAGCAAAGTCTGAGTAGTCTAAGGGTTATGTTTTTGTTTGGATAATTTCTTGTTATTCCTGTTGGTGTTCTTGTGACCATGTGCAAAAGCTATTTGTAAACCATTGTGTGGTGGAGTCTGGTAGATAAAACTTGAGAACTGCCAAGGTTAGACAGGAGAACCTCAGATGTTTGAAGTTCAAAAAAACCCCTCATATCAGGGTTGTCACAGGAACAGATGTTGCCTGGATCAGACACACAGGGTACAATCAGTACCTTCCTCTGTTGTCTTTATTTTAAACAACTGAGAGTTTAGATTGGATGCTGAATTCATAGCTGTGTTACCCACAGGACTCTGGGGATGAGCTGTCCTTCCAGAATGGTTTCTATGCAGGTAGAACATAATCCATTTTTTCCTTATTGTCAATAATTCCTTATTTTTCAGTATGTTCCATTTAGGCCCAAGGGAACATATCAGTTTTTTTTTTTTTCTTCCCAAAAACCCTTGAAGCAGCTCAAGTCAGTTTTCCAACAAGTATTTTCTGCTCTGGGTGTACTCTCTGGTTGCCTCCAGCAGAAACACAGGTATGCTGGGCAAAAGGGCTGCACAAAAGCACCTCTAAAAACCCATTTTTCACCACAGCCTGCTCCATCCTGTGTCTGAGCTACCACCAGGCCCACAAACACTGCTGCTCTCATTATCTTAACTGGTGTGTAGGGGGGCCATGGGAGGGGGGATGCTTCTTTCCCCCATGAGGCTTTTACAGCACTTTCTCCCTGGTCTCTAAAAACAGAGTTAAAGTGGCAGGATTAACAGTTTTGGGGCAAAGAAAAGATTTGTGCAAGGGAGCTGGAAAACAGTTCATTCTGAGGCAATTCACTCCTGAGCATCACTGTGGTGTGAGGGAGGAGGACCAAAGAGGGCAGAGGGATTTGGCTGCAGGAGCAGCAGCCTGTCAGTAGCACTGTCTCATTTAGCTGTGGTCAAATATCAGATCTTATCTAGGTGAAAAAAAAAAAAAAGCAAAAAGACATTTGCTGCTTTCAGTGAAATTGATTTTTGAAAGTATTTTCTTAAACCAGCTGTAATCCCTGGTGTGAGCTCACTTAAGCCAGACTCAATCCCTTTAAAAACTGTCTCAACTCAGGGATTTGTAGGAATGGTTGAAAACTTTCCAGTGAATCATCCTTTTGAGTARTTGGTGGAGAAACAGAATATTCAGAGGCAGGAGGAAAAGGCTGAACGAGTCAATTAGGTTTAGGGGTGCTACAGTGGAGCCTCAGAGATGGTGCTTTGGTACCTCCTGCACTCTGCCTCTCCCAAAGGCTCAGGGAGGTGACGTCTTCCATGACAGCTGTGAATGAGTTTCACACATCGAACCAGGGATGAGTCACTGGGGCTGCGTCGTTTAGTCATGAGCAGTGAAGTCAAAAGAGAACTTCAGGAGTTGTAGATGAAATATATCAATTTCTAGCCAAAAGCTTTACATAAAAACTACTATTGTTAGAATTCTTTTTTTTTCTGTATTTTGGTTAAAATGATCAGTTTTGGGAGGTGAGCTAAATTCAGTTACACTAGTGAGTGTTGCAAGTGATGATTATATTATTACTTAAGGTCATGAAATTGGTATTTTGATCTGAGTAGTTATTCTCACTATTAAAAATTCACAGAATTAGTTCCAATTTCTCTGACCTCTGGCACAGTTACAGGATATTTTTGCTTGGTTTAAACATAGTACAAAAGCTTTGTGTTTATAGCCTAGTACCAGTGTTCAGCAAAAAACTTTCTCCTTTGCTTTTGGCTTGCTGTGAAATTTATGAATGTACTTAAAAAGCCATGCAATGAACATATMATACTACTTTTGTGGAAGAATAAATTATTGTCTCCATTGAATTACTGTCCTTGCTTGCAGAAGAACAGGAAGGATGTAATACTGCTCTGTGCTTGCTCTAGTCAAGAAGTGAAAGCTTGAAATTGTTCCTGATAAGTGTCTAAAGTCAACAGAAACTCTCAGCAACCTGYGTGCACACAGCAGGTAGCTGGCTGCACCGACAGCTTCCTTCTGCAGTTTCTTTAGGAATCACTGCTTTCGTGGTCAGGCATGTATTTGTCCCTGGAAAAATATTTGCTGATGCGAATGTGTTATGCAAGGCAGCCGTCAGCTGTGAAAACAAAACCGTCCGTCTGTGGGTCTCATTAGTTTTTATCAAAATCGCCCAAGCCATAAAACACGTCATTTCAGATGCAGAGCTGCCTGTTTCTTCGATTGAGCTTTGAATCAGGCCACCGCGGGCGTCGCTGGGACAATGTTCATCACAGGCAACGCGCTGACAAATATTGACCTTATTCTCCATAGCATATGTTAAATGCAAAGGCAGAACTGTGGAGAGCCTCAGATCCAAATTTAGCGGTGCTGTGATGGCAGGAGAACTAAGAACTGGTYGCCAAAATAATTTTGCAGGGCCCTGGTTGTGTGGAAGGAATGTAAATAGAGATCACTCTATTTGCATCAATACCCCAGGTTGTGATGGGTTGACAGAAAGGCTGGGTAAAGACCTTACGTTAAAAGGTATTTCCAGATGATCTGCAAAATTGCATGTGCACACACACCAGCGAGGAGGGCAGACTGCTGTGCAGCAGATCTTGAGTTAGAACAACCTGCTGAGCATATTGGAGGAGGGGGAGTGGAGAAGAGAATGGATGAGGAATCAGCAGCTGGGAGCTGCCRTAATTCACACACAGGGAGATGAAAGAACACGGCCAGCAGGGCTAAGGAGGCACAGCACAGTGGGGCTCGTGCTGARCCCACCCGTGAGTCATTATGTTAGAGCATCCCTCAGGGATGAGGGTGAYGGATAACCTTTGGTATTCCCAGCCCAGGGAGCTGACAGTGCCRCAGCTCCCGCTGCTTACAAAGGTCCTGATCCCAACTGTGTTTGGCTGTTAGCATCAACCACCCCTGGTGAAATCAAAATCAGCTGAATGGCTCTTCCAGGGTGAAACCAAAACCAGAAGCAGCACACGGGGCACGCTCAGCATGTTGTGAAATCCATGTAGTGTCTCTGCAGGATGGTCCTGGGGTCAGGTAGCAGCTTTCATCTGTTGCTGACGAGATGCTACGCCGAGGCGCAGCTGGTGAGGGTCTGGCCTCATGCAGGATGGTGTGCCAGCTCTGTATGGCTGAGCACGTTTCTCATCTGCATTTCTTGACAGTAAACAGAAGTGACTTACTGAGCCAATTAGAGTGGGATGGAGTAATTCGATGTGACTGAATGCCACATTTCACAGATCGCCTGGTAATGATGGGGGCTAGGATAGGGAAAGGATCTGTGGAGCTTGTCCCCCACAGTGAAAAGCTGCCCCCCTTCGCTAATGAGTAACTCGAGGAAGGCTGTTTTGGCAGTGCCCATACAGTGACCCTCCTCTCCCACTCCATCAGCAAAGGCACAAAAAAAGAGAAACACCTGTCAGTCCTTGTCCTTCACATGCTCAGTACTTTGTAGGAGGTGCGGGTTCAGTTTCTTATTTTCTCTCTTGACAAATACTCTTGACAAAATGTCTCATTTCACAGGGCTGCCTGTCAAACAGGAGGAAAACAAAGGGATTGTGCTCTGCCTCTGTTCCTCCTTTCCCTGTATTCCTTAGAATTACCAAAGAGTTTACTGTTCATGCTTCCAGCACAGTCTGGACAATTGTGGAACAGTGATGAGAGAAGAGATGGAGAGCCAGGGCTCATCTCCCAGACAAGTGCTCTCATCATTAGGAACATTGTCAGGCTCATCCTTTTGGCTTTTCTACACCAAAATCATAGAGTGCCTTGGGTTGGAAGGGACCTTAAAGATCATCCAGTTGATTTCCTTTAAGAGGTGTTCCTTCTGCATGAGGAGATGAGCTTGCAAGTGTAACAGCAAGCTCCCTGAAAGCCACGAAGAGATAAATCCAAATCAAAAGAACTCCCAAAAGATACATATTGGTTGCTTGAAAACATCATGGCTGTCCAAACTGGCTCATGAATCCTGAGGGCCTGAGTCATCCCTTCCTGCTGATACCATGGGTAAAAGAGGAAAAGGGCACTGGACTGAAAATCAGCAAGGGAGACATACAAGAGTGGGATCCAGTGATGAAAACTGAAAGGAGGGTTGGAAAGAAAGTTCTCAGCATCTCCCTGAGAGTAGTTCAGACAGCAGGAATCTCACTGGCTCCAGAGAGCGCTGCTGTATGTCCGTGTCAGTGGGGAGCCTTTGGCTGTCCRAGCAGCATCCCCAGCCGCCAGGAAGGCTGACCAGGATGTAACCTGTGTGAGTGGGTGTCTGGAGGCCAGGAAGCACACAGGGCTCCTTGTGCTGTGCGTCATGTTTGGGCTCTGTACAAACCACCTCTTCAGCAGACGCAAACACTCCCAAGTAGATGCAAACTTTCCGGATTCTCTTCTGCTTGTGGTTATCTCCCCGCTGTGGCGTGATGGGGAAGGAGCAGGGAGGCTGCAGGGAGATGTGATTGATGGGTGTTTGCTGCGAGTGTTCCTCTGCTGGGAAATGCCCCTGTGCCCCYGTTGTTTTTGATTTCTCCTYGCAGATAGCTCARCTGAACACACAGTTAGATTGGGACYGCTAATAGAGTGTGCTCGCTGTCTGGGAGCAGCTGATAAAGTACTCATGCTGGGTTAAGATTTTCCAGAAAAGAGATAACTTTAGCAGATGGCTTGGGCTGAGTCCTTTGGCTTCAGCTTTTTTATTGATAGATGAAAACAGTACACACGACCAAGCTATGGAAAGCTATAAAAAGTGTCCTTCCTTACCCTGCTTTTTTAACAGTTCCTGTGGTGATAGTTTCCCTCCTTGTCTCTTGTGTGACTACAATAGACACTAGTCCTGCTCTTCAGCCTTCCTTGTACACTTTTTGTATTGAGGACCCCTTTTATCTCCAGCATCCTCTACTCACCCTGAAGAGATGAAGGCAGCCCTTCCAGACACAGGTTTTCAATCTTTTTTCCTCCCACACAGCTCTCTTTTCCAGTGGGTTCATGCAGCCACATAATGGTTTCCAAAGAATCCATTCTAAATTTCCAATATTTAACATCAGATTTTCTGGTCTTGGAAACATGAGGCTSTTGCCAGCCCTAAGTTAAGGGATTGATTGCACAAGCAGACTAAGTAGCCATTCTGCAGGACAATAACTCTGGTGAGCCAAGCAGTGGTGAGCAGCTGGCAGGTGATGAGGAATAACAGGATGATCCTTCCACTTCACTGCCATAAGCAGAAGAGACCCAGAGTGGAGGAGATTACTCTGCTTATGGACACATTAGCATCTGAGATGCTCAGTCTGCACTTCCTTCCTGGTCAAGGGTCCACTGTAGCCATGGATTAAGGTTATTACTTACCTTACCCTGAATTTTTGTTTAAATAGGACAGAAGAGTTGTGCTCCAAAAGTTGCTTTATTTCCCACTGGATATAGAAGAAGCCTAACTAAACTTCAGACTTTTTGATCAAACTGAGTCTGGCCAAACACAATAGAGTGCTTTACCCTGAAGGTGAAGTTCCACCTGAGACACAACCATCATGATTTGATTAGTGTCTTAGTTAAAARGCAAAATCACCAGCAAGGCCCAGCTGTGGGGGAAGTTCATCCCTTTTCTTTCYAACCTGGTTTTAGCACTCAAACCCATAAACTTTCACGGGAAGGTAAACTGGCCAATAACATAAATTCCACAGCAGCCCATCCCAACCCAACCTTTTCCTCCCCTCCCTTCAGCTGATGAACTGTTGGCCTTTACAAAGTGATAATCAAAGACCACACAAAGATAACGACTCATAATTGTCAGGGTGGAGCTTTGCCAGCTCTAGGGAGCTCCTCATGGTGTGTTCTTGTATAGGAATCAAACCAGCAAAGTGCTTGGAAGGTGTTTGACCACTCCAGCATCTGGTGAGAACTTGAAGCAAATGTTAAGTGTAGCTTTTGGAGTGTCACTTATTTTTGAAGCTGAAATTTTGTGGTTTTGTTTTTTTTTAGTTTTTTTCCCCAGCAGATGAGCATTATTATGACTACTCTGGGGAAAAAAAGGGAAGTTTTCAAACTCTAATGAGCATCTCATGAATTTTGGATGATCCCAGGGCAGCCATGCCAAAAATGCGCAGGTGGATACTGAGTTGAGTTTTTCTACAATGTTGACTTTGAATGAACTGGGCACTTTATTGGTGAAATGGATGTTTAAAGGCAAGTTTTGCCTCTTCAGATAAACCATCGAGATATTTTATACTCAAGCACTGATTTTCAACRAAGCTCCAGACCARGCTGCTCCAAGCCCTGACCAGCCTGCCCTTGAACATTTCCAGGGCTGGGGCATCCACAGCTGCTCATGGAAACTTGTTCCAGTATTTTGTAGATGTTTAAGTGACCCATGAAAGACAAAAAGAGGCTGTGGGTGCTGCTGGGAGCTTGCCTGGTTTCAGCCTTGTTTGAGGGCACTGATTGCTCTCAAGGGCATTTTAGGGTTGTCTCTGTTACTTGTATTTATTTAGTAAAAGTCTCTTAATACACCGTTCCTTCTGGATTGCTTTGTGTGCACATTTTACAAACTTGGAGAAACTTCAGGGTTCATTTCCACCAGCCGAAGAGCAGAGATGGAAATGGGGAAGGACAATCTTGGAAATGGTGTTTTGCTTTCTTACAGCAAGGAGAATAAAGTCTACCCTTGGCAGGGGTTAGGATGGAGCATGGGTGACACCAGACTGCTCTGAAGCTTTGGTCTTTACCTCCTTAACTCGCACTGCTGTGACTGAGAGGAACAGAGGGAATCTTAAATTTTACCGTTTTGCTTTTTTGCAGCCTAAAGAAGGACACTTCTGTTCTCTACCCTCCTCTTACTGAAGTCACCTCTCATTTTGCCCWGAGAGACTATGGACTTCTCATCCCTGAAATAGTTCAAGGCCAGATGGATGGGGCWTGGAGAAACCTGATCTAGTGGGAGGTGTCCCTGCCCATRGTAKGGRGTTGGAACTGKCTGATCTTTAAGATCCCTTCCAACCCAGACCATTCTATGKTTTTAGGATTTTCCTGTGGGGTGATGTTCACAGGGAGGCACAGCTTCGCTGTCCCCATTCTCGAGGCAGATGAGTCAAGGGATTCTCAAGTCAGGGGTGCTCCAAGGACTTGGAATCAAACTCTTGGCAGGGGTTTGTGTCTCATAAACAGGACATCACAGTATGGCACCTACGGCRTTTTCTGCTTCTTTGTTAAATAAAGAGCATGGAGAAAGAGATTTTATTTTCTAAATTTCTTGTTCTTTCTGATCCCTCTGAGTTGAGCTTTCTTTAGTATCAAAGCTTGGAGAAGAAGGGAAAAGGAAGGGAAACCTCCAGAGGTTTCAGGAAAAGGAGAAAGAGTAATTTTTTAATATCCCTCATCAAGTAGAGATAAGGCTGACTGAACCCCTGCTGACAGCAGGCTCTGCTTTGTTTCCACAGTYTCCATTGAAGATATTCGGGATGTGAGGTCAGGCCATAAAACAGAAGGTATGGAAAAATACGCCAAGGATGTCCCGGAGTATCGCTGCTTTTCCATCATCTTCAAAGACCAGAGGAAAAACCTGGACCTCATTGCGAGTTCAGARGATGATGCCAACCACTGGATCGCCGGCCTTGGGAAAATCATCGCCCACAGCAACTCCATGAACCAGAAACAGAAACTCCAACAGTATCCTTTGCCTTACAAAGTGGTTAATCACAGACAAAGATGCACTTGTCTTTCCCTGTGGGTGGGGATAGTAGACTAACCTCCTTTTTTCYCTGCTGGCCCTGGGCACTGAGTTTTCTCTTGCACTGATTTTGCACCCGGGCAACTTCCCTGGTTTCCAGTGCTTTTCCCTCCTGTTTTACAATGATACCAGCAAGAGTGGAGTCAGGCTTAATGTAGCTCCTTAAGCAAAGAATTCCCTCTTTCATGGAGCTCCAGATAAAACAATCATTATTTTTTTGTGTTCTTCAGGGGTCTGTTTCACTTGCTTTGCAGTAAGCTCCAGGACAGGCACTTCTTGGCAAGGCATGAAAAGCCTGTACTGTTTACCGTGCTTCTCGGTAATACAAGGAGAGGGAACTGATTCTCCTCTTCTCACTGCCAAATTTACTCCAGGGTAGCTCCACTGACTTGAGTGAAATTACTCCTTATTTGCCTCAGCATGGGAGGAAATTTTGCCCTGAAAAAAAATTTGCAGTTGCTCTAGTGACAATGCAGCAATCAGAAAGGAAAAGGAGCAGAGCAGGAAGGGAGAGTGAATTTGTTGTGAAATGGAGAGGGGTTGGTTATTGGGTAAAATCCTCTCTCTGCTGGATTCACAGGAAATTTTCCCTGGGGCTGCATTTCACTCAGTAAGTTGCTTTGCAAACAGAGATCTCATGTATATAAAGAGAGAATATCYGTGGGTGCAGTTTGGGATGGATTTTCTTCAGTCCCTGTGTGTCTGACACTGACCATGACATCTGAACCYGCTGGCTGATTTCACCCTGATTTGACAGAGCTGCAGCAGTCATGAAATATTAAGTTCCTTTGAGCTTCCCAAAGGTAGATATTCAGCTCTCTGAGAGGAAAGCTGATATCACGCTCGGGGAAGGAGGGCTGGGTGGGCTTTATGGCTTGTTTGACACCAGACATCAGAGAGGAGGGGAGATACAAAATCCTCAGCTGGGGAAAGTCACAGAGCTGGAATCTGAGCAGACACCAGCAAGTCTTGCCCTCAGTTAAGTCTTCACTCCATGTGGGTTCTCTGCTGGGTCATAATGTACTGATGTGAAGGAGATGGTGCATTAATGCTGAGCTTTCAACAGACTTTACTCTTCTGCGCTTCTCTGAAGTCTGAGAAGCACTTTCACCGTGCTGCTCACTTAAAGGAATCAGACTGCATTAGTTCTGATGTGCCTGAGATGCCCTGTTTACCTCCTGCACTGAGTGTACTTTTTCAGATGGTTTTTCTAGCTCCTCAGCCACCCCACAGTGGGTAGGGGAAAATCTGGGCTACAGAAATTTGTCCCTGGAGCATATCAAGTTAAATATATTGCTGAAAAACTTGCCCATAAGATGAGGCAAGATTGTTAAAGGGGGAAAAATAACAATGACATTTGCAAGGGAAGAAGGCTGTAAATTTCCAGCATGGAAAGTGCCTTTCTGTCTTTGGAAAGCAGAATCGAAGCTAAATAGGGTGGGTAGGCAAACCATATTTCTGGAAGAGTAATTACTGTGCAGTGCTGGCTTCCAATCTGGGCTTGTCTCAGGCCATTTAACGTAACCTGGAATTACAGAACAGCATGATTTCTCATTTGAAATTTGATGATGTTTAATTAAAGCCTGGGATTTTAAATTTAGTCTGCCTTCACTGGGTTTGCTTGGCAGCGTGGGCTTGCTCAGATCTTCCTTAAACCTCAGGAGTGTTCTCYGCATCTGTGAGCACAGAAGGGGAAGAGTAGGAAGATGAGAAGTGTTGTGTCCCCTGCCTGTCCCCCCTGACTGGAGAATTGCCTTGCAGGGTATCTTTTTCAGCCTCCCAAAGCCTTGAAAAACAAGTAAGGAATGTGCAAGTTTTTRAAAACAAGATTGAAAGCAAAACCCCTGTTATTTTCAGATGAGACTTGTTCAGTTTATAGCACAATGTGGTARAAAGGGACTGGATTCAGTGTCTTATGTATTTTTCCAGTCCTGTGTTCCTACACAGATAAAACTCCCACATGCTTGATGAGCATTTCTGATATTCTTATACACCCAGTTCTGTTTTAATAAGCCTCAGATTCAACCTTGCAGCAAGCTGGCGTGGGTTGTTCAGCAAATATTGCAGGTATGTGTGCAGGGAAGAATTCAGACCAGAAAATACAGAGGACTTTTCATTTGAGCAGGGTAGCACCGTCTACTTCGGTCCTGGGGTTTATGTGTGAGCTTTTCTTCTGGTTTGAAAGCACTTACCAGAAGTTCTGCAGCATTTCTGTTCTGAGCACATTCRTGGGATATCTGCCAGATGGTTTCAGTCATCCTTCTTTGGTTTCTAATAGAAAGCTGGTGTCCCTGGAGCTGTCATATCCTTTACAAACAAAAGGCAGAAATCTCTGGATGTACACAGAAATGGGAGCAGCTTTTCCCAGTCCACCTGGGCCCACAGAGGGGAGGAAGGTGAAAGGAAGACCYGTAGCCAGGACAGAAAAATGGTGTTTGTACCAGATGAGAGGACTTTCAGTTGAAGTGTTTAATTCATCAAGCTCCTCTGAGCTCTCCCAAAGCTGAGGGGAGCCAGATGGATGTGGAGTTTGGGGTGTTTTGGGGTCAGAATGCTGCTCTTTGCTGAAACAAGAGGCTGAGATCTCAGCTGCTTTTGTAGCAAGAGGACCCACTGTGTGTGCCTGGGCTCTCTGATTTCCCTCCTGCATTTCTCARCCTCCTGGGAAGGTATCTAAAAGAAAAACATCCTCCATTCACAGGTAGAACCTGGACACACTCTTTTGTAGATGCATTTACTGCCCAGAGAGGAGTCTGGGTATGTTCATGACCTCTGGGCACTCATTATCRGAGGAAATGATGCAGACTCTTGAAAAAGGTGGGGTTATTGCAGTGGTTTGCACAAACCCAGTAGTTTCTATGCACAAAAGAGTAATTTGTACCACCCCTGCTGCTCGCCTCTGTAGCAGACTGGATTTCCTCTTGCCTCACCAGAGCTGGGTGTTCCTCCAGCCTGWTGTTTTTAGGGAAGGCTGTGAAGGGGAGCTGAGGTGCAGGGTCAGGTGTGAATGGGTGGCACCAGGGTGACAGCCTGAGCAGACTCTGGAGCAGAGCTGATGGAGGGGGTGTTCTGCACCCTGGGGTGGGTGTGGTGTGCTCCCATCCTCTGCTCATGGGAGCTCCATGACTCAAACTTGATTTTCTGGGAAGAATCAATCCAAGCCAGATCCTGGTTGAGGGCTCTGGAGTGTCCTTGGGAAATGCAGCCTGTCTTTATTTTGGTTTCCATGTCTAAAGAAGGGGAATATTAATATTACCAGGCTGAGACGGRTGTGGGGTGAGGTCATTGCTTAGCACCTGCCAAGATTTTTAAAGTCAGAAAGTTCAGCTTTCCATGAGACAAAACAATACTCACAAACAGTTTACACGTTTCTCCATCACTAGGAAATATTTCAGGGCAGGGGTAGCTCTGGTGAACACTGTTTCAGGGTTATGTCTACAGCCCCTAAGGCTGTCCGTGCCCTTTTTTGAGGTCATTTTGAAAGGCCCAATTTAAATGTTACAGCACTATATGCCTCAGCTGGTATTTGCTAATCCTGAGCTTTACTCTGATTAACATTCACACTGGGCATTTTTTTGAAGTTTTTCTGGAACGAGTTTGAAGCATTGTTTCCTATGTGACACATGGAAGGTTATTCTTGGAGATCAAATTCTTACTTTGATAGTTTTTTTCTATTGAAAAGTGGATATTTTTCTGGATGACCTTTCTCATTTGACAGTAAAGCAAATTAGTCAGTTCCATGATGCAAAAAGCATGGATTTTTTTTTTTTGTGTGTTTTAAACTTCAGTGTGTCTCTACTGTCRGACATTATTTTCCCAAGAGAGTGAAAGAAATTGGGAGACCCAGTCCAAATTACCTGATATCACCTTGAAAAGCTCATTCTTGTAGCAATTATTCCACATCCATAGATATACTGAAGTGATTAAAAACCAAGTTTTTATGAAATATTATCACAGTGCAACACAGTAACAGACCCTGTGCATTTCRTCAGGGGAGGCCAAGACCCACAAAGTTTGGTTTGATTCTGTTCACCATAAAGTTCTTAGGACATATAGATAGAAATCCCTAAAAATATGCTGAAGGAGAATTCAGAAATTATTACTGATACTTATTTGGAGTTAGGCATTCACTGTTATACACTGAATGTTGAACAGATCCATGACAATGAATTTGCCAAGCTCCTCTTGGGAGCTCTTTTCATTCTTTCCTTTATCCCCTTTTCACCGTCTGGAGCAGAATGTACTTTCTGTCATAAAAGAGAAATCAAACTGTTTCTGGCTGTGGCCAGAAACTCCTACAGGGTAAAGAGAGCTKCTCCAGCCTTGGCCAGATGGTGAAAAGCTTCTCCTGGGTCACGATCAGTTGTATCAGAGTGCATTTTCCTTCTGCCAAAGCGCGGTTGTGCTGTGGGAGCAGAAGGTGAGCTGCTCTCAGCTGTTCTGGGGGCCCACAGCAGCTGGAGAAGTGACTCAGAGCCTTTAGGAGAGGGTTCCCCCCCTGCCATGTGCAGCATGTGCAAGAAGGAATTTAGGTGTTTAGGSTGGGCACTGACCTGGAAAGATTTCCTTACATCACCCCGCAGCTGGATCCACACCTGCCTGCGGAAAGCTGATAAAAACAAAGACAACAAGATGAGCCTGAAAGAGCTCAAAGACTTCCTGAAAGAAGTGAACATTGAAGTCGATGACTATCATGCCAAGAAGATTTTCCAGGTAATGGGAGCAAGCAGAAAAAGGGTGTGCTGTTGGCTGAGGTCAAGGTTTCCCACAGCTTTCACCTCAGCTAAAGTGWACTTCTGGCTTCTTTTCTTGTACCAAAGAAGGACTCTCAGTTTTTGGTGCTCAGCAGATTCCCACTAAGTGGGGCCAGCACAGTGCTTTTGATGTGGGTGTGTTCAGATCTTTCTTCATAATTGATACCTTATTTTGCCACAAAGCAGAAAATGAGATGCAGGCGTGGATAATGCAAGAAAAAAGGAAGCAAAGTTCAAGGCCCAGGTGTTTCAGAGTTTTATGTGCCACAGCTACATGTGAATGCCTAAGTCTGGCTGAAATTTGGTTGCAATTGTGATACCAGATCCTCACCTTCGCAGAGGAGAAGGGTGCCAAGTGTCAGGTGAAAACAAAAAGAAAAAAAGTGCAAATTAAGAAAAAAAACCTTTCCAGATTCATGATAGATACCCAACATTGCACCRAAGCCTGGACGAGTCTGATTGATTTAATACTCCCAAGGCATATTTAATCTGGTCAGGGATGTACACTTCTAAATTCTTAAGATTCAGCTTGCTGGCTGAGCCCATCAGAAAATAAGAAAGAGATGAAAATTTCTCAGTTGTTAAGCTTTTGGTTTTTCTCTCTAGAGAATCCATCCTGCTGAGGTRAGATAAAACATCTGGATAATTTCCAAACCTCCATCCCGTCTGAAGCAGGATTTGAATTAATGGGTGTGCAGTTTCAGAAATGTTTTTTTTCTGATCAGTGGTAAACATGTAGGTGGTTTTGAGCACCAGTCAGTTCTCCTGCTCCTCCCTGTGAGCAGCCAGCCTTCCCCAAAGGAGGTCCAAGATTCCTAATCCTTGCTGTAYAGACAACTCTGATCAATCAGCAAGAATTAGGGGGAAGGTCATCAGCAGACCTTAAAGAATTTCAGCTTGCAGAATATTCYGGTTATACTGCCTACTCTGGCTGGTGTATCCCATCCTTTATTCCCTTCCAGCAAGACCCTGGAGGAATGGAAATAAGGCTGGGAATCCACTGACTGAGCTGTGTTTCTCCACTGGAAATGGTTGCCAGCACTTCCTTTGCAGTCTGGGCAGGTGAAGCCAGAAGGRACCAGGGTGTGAATCTCATTCTAAAGGGTACATTTCATATAGGAGATTAATCACTCCTACATCTTCAGATAACAACAACCTGAAAAAATCACCCTTGGTTTGGTTATTTTATTTTATTATTTTTATTTTAATTTTTTTTCATAAGCACAGCATCTTATTTAATGGATCTCTTTTGCTGTCACAATAGTTACAAGGGGGCTCTAGGAGAGGAAACCTGATGAAGTTAATTCTTTTTGCTTAAGGACTTGGAGTAATGGCTAAACCTTGATTCAACCCATTGAAATGCAGGGAATTAGTTGAAGTACCATCATTAGGCAAGTAATTGTTAAGTTTCCTGTATAGCCACTGGAAARAGAGGCTCTTTGGAGGTTAATACAGATCTCTTGAGGGCTGATTTGCCTCCAGGAAGGGTCTGTCTTGCTCCTACAGCAATTACATTTTCAGTTTGCATCCTGCCTCAGCWTAGGTGGACCAGGGCATTACAGCCTATTAAAGGGTGATTTTTTCTGTCTCAGAGAGGTTTTTCTTCATTTAGTCACAGGAAGGAAGGGTGACCAGGGGTTCAAGAGGGGGCTGCAGGGCACATTCTCACATTATTCTTGCCTTTCATCACATGAGTCTGTGTCTACATCTAGCTTCGAGACACCTGAGTAAAATGTATGCAATGCAACCAGAAATTATGCAGAGCTCCTCTCATTGCTCACTTCATTTCAACCTGAATATTCATTTTGGGGCATCAGAAAGGTGCTTTTTCTGACAGGCCAAGGGTCATCCAGGACTCATGGTTTGTGATTCATACATGGGAGGTAAAACACAGGATTTTGGGTTGAGATTCTCTTTCTAATTTGGAGCTCTCATAGCCAAAGCAGAAGGAACCCACTTTTTACCATGCATCTGACCTGACCTGGAGTTTGGTGCCAGTGCTATTGTCCTGTTTTCATCACAGGACAATAATCAAGTAATGGCAACTAATGAATAAATTTCCTGAGGTACATCTGTTAAAATGCCAGTTTTCTAGAAGTAATATTGTGTCACTTTCCCTGTCATATCTTAAAGAAGAGAACATTTGTAATTCATGATACCCCTGCCGTCTCCACCAGCTGCTTTCCCTCTTTATATTCCTCTTGCAATTGCTAAGCATCAAGCTCAGCTTAGCTTGAGGGATCTGCCAGAGCCACAGCACAGGCTCATGGACATGGAAGGCAGCAGGGAAAAGGCAGTTCCTGGACTCTCAAACCTAATTTGGAGGTGTTTGTAGTACTGAGTATGTCACATCGCTGAGATGAGCCCAGAGCTTCTACCCAGCAGATTCTGAAGTCAGCACAAGTTGAACACCTTTTTTTCTGTCATCTCAGTTTGTGAAATGCTGGGCATCATGATAATGTTCTTTGGTTTTATATGAGCTCCATAAACAGATAGTGAAGGATTTGCAGGGGATGAAARTCCCTCATTATCATCTTGCTTGGAACACTGCCAAAGCCATCATGGCCATCTCTGAGATCACTGGCAGAGCTAGGTTGAGATTAGTATGATGACTGGTGAAACTAAGACATGCGTTTTCATCACAAAAGTCAGGAAAWTAGATCTATCTGTCACAAGGATCAAAGATGGAAAGCAATTTAATTCCTCTGGTTTGACAAGTTGAAGAATTTCTGCTAGGAACAAACAAAAAAATTAGTATCGGGATTTGCCACAGGGAAAAAAAAAAAGGTTTCTGATGAAAAATTGAACCTGGGAGTACTTTAAACAAACTGGAAATACTTGTTATTGGAAAAGCTGTTGTCCTTCATGGAGACATTAACATGCATATCTCAAGCTCCTAATCTGTCATGGTCAATCAAGTCCTTGGCTGTGGTGCTCTGTCAAATATGGTATCGACTGGAAAAGTTCAAACCCCAGAGGAAGATGGATGCTCTGAATTACAGTTCCTTGAGAAGATTATGTCTGATTTGCAATCTATGGGGATTTTGTTACTTGGCATATTTTAGAAGAGAATGGAAAGTTTCTGTGTAGCAGTGGATTTCTTTCATACCTAGACATGCATGTGTTTAGCAGTTGTGGGGTTTTTTTAAGTTGGTTTTGAGTTGCTTTGAGTCTTGTCAGCCTCTTGTGGTCTGAGCTGCTAAGGTCAAGGGTAGGGTTCTTTTCACTTTACTCACAGGATTTTAGGCTACAATTTCTATAATTGTTTAAGAGAGTTAATTGTTTCCTTTTATTTCTCCTGAGATCAAGGGTTACATTTCTTTTGACCCTTGATTTGTGCATAGATTAATTTGAGCAGTCCTGACTGAAGCACACCAAGCAATGGAACTCAAGGTCATACCTGATGCTTTTGAGCACACTGATAATACAGAAATACTGACAATTGTAATGTTCTATGAATATTGGCCTTGTCAATGAGAACCATTGTCATTGACCAAGTGCTTCTCCCTCACTGGCCAGTAACTCWTTCCAATTATTTTGTGTTCTGCGTTGTGTAGCCCTGGTGCAGATTACGGCTGGCCTATGCCAAAAGGAAAGAAGGTTTTCACTCCTTCTCCCCTCTACGTTTACAGCACTGTGACAAGTCCAAAACAGAGGCTCTGGAGGATGATGAGATAGAGGAATTTTACAAGATACTGACAGAGAGGAAGGAAATAGACAGCATCTTCCAAAGGTATTCAGACCCAGAAGGGTTCATGTCCTGCCAGAACCTGGTGAGGTTTCTCTATGAGATGCAGCAGGAAGAAGATGCYGTTGTTGCTGCCCCTGCCTTAATTCAGAAATATGAACCCAACGAAAGAGGTAGGTTGAAAACCCTGGCTGGTTTGGTTCAAAATCTTGCTTTTTTTGATGAACTATGAATTGCATTGCTGCTGCTTTTTTTCTGCAAGTCTGTGTATTATTTTTTCCCCGCAGCTGCTTCGAAAACACCACTCTCCTAGGGGAACATTAGCAGCTTGAGGAGAGGAGGGCAGAGGAGATTCTGGGAATCTCTCTCTCCAGTTTTATTTTGGGTGCACTGAACAGCAGGAGAGGGGTTGATACAGGGGTTGAACTAGAGGATGATGAAAATTCTGGGAGACTCAGATGGGTTATTCAAATGCCAAGACCTCATGTGGCTTTTCAAGGTTGAGAATGTAGCAATATTTGTGTTCTCMAGAAGCTGGAGTGGAGGCAGATGTTCCTGATGGTGGGCACCTGTAAAGCCATTGGGTAAGGGGATCTCTGAGGGGAGGTCAAGGCAGTGCCAGCTGTTTAGGAGGGCAATCCCAGAGCAGGGATGTTTGGAATGCAGGAGAATCATCAGCCTGGAGCACCTTGGAGGATGTGTTCCAGGAACCAAGCCAGGGTCATGGGCTGCCTTTGAGCTGCCCTGGTATTCTTCCAGGAGAGGGACAAGGTTTTGCAGCTGTCAGACTTTAGGATTAGTCTGAGATCTAGCTCAGTCCCTCAAAATGGGGAAAAATCAACTTCTTCCCAATGCTGGGGGAATTTTGTATTTCCTCTTTGCAAATCATGTATTTCACTGGATAATCTAGACAGGATTTATCTGGCTGTGTTTAGACGTCTGACAGCTCCTCTGGCTCGGTGTAGAGAAACCTTGAAATGCTCAAATGGAGATTTTTATGCCGTAAATCTCTAGAGACAGATGAGGTAAGGTCTGACACTTTTAAGATGTTATCAAGGCCAGTRAGTGTCATAAAGAGGCTTTAAAAGCATTTTCAGGCAGCTGAATGTGTCATCCCTGTCTGGAGAGCATCGATGTCATTGCTGTTACCGAATGGATTTGCCTGGGGAGCACTTTGTGTCTCTGAGATCCCCTGGAGAGCAGAGGCTCTGTGCTGAAGGTGATGGCACAGCCTGGTGGTGTCACATTTTCAGCATGGGGTTTTCTGTCTGTTTTCCTGGCAGCCAAGAGGGGCAACGCCATGACCAAGGACGGCTTCCTGATGTACCTGCTGTCAGACGAGGGGAACATATTCAACCCCTCCCATCGGAAAGTTTATCAGGACATGACCCAGCCTCTCAGTCACTACTTGGTGTCATCCTCACACAACACCTATCTCATGGAAGACCAGATCACAGGGCCAAGCAGCACAGAGGCCTATATCAGGTAGAGTGTGTGTGTCTGTGTGTGTGTTTGGGAGGTTAACCWCTCTCTTTCAGAGGATAAAAGTGTCTGTGCTGATGGATGCAAGAGGATTGAGAAGCAATCTCCCACCACACCAGGTAATATGGGCTGACCCCTGTGCCCAGGGTGAGCTGTTTCTGWACCAGGCTGGCTGTGCCCTCCTTTGCACAGAGCTTTGACCTTTGGGTCTCATCTGGTGTCTACCTGAGTGTAAGGAGTATTATCACTGCATTTGGAAGGAGGATAAAATATCTTCAGTCACATGGAGGATGGATTGCAGCTCTCTAACCCAGTGTTCTCTAAACATGWTGCTGAGGAGGTGTTGCACTCCCCAAAATACGTCACAGGAGAGTGCAAGGAGCTTACAGGATACAARGACTTCTGTGACAGCTGCAGGTTTGTATAGGGACTGGAAGGAGCCAAAATGATGCACAGTGTCATATTACTTGTGCACTGGACTGCCTTTTGGGAGAAAGGAATTTCCCTACAACCATGCTGGTGTTTGTTTTGGAGAGACATAGTTGGAGCAATCAAAAAAAAGAGAGACAGAGTGTGAGCTGATGGAGCAGGGGGAATGATCAAGACACTTACACCTGCTCCCTCTTTAGCATCCCAGATATTGGTACAGSAGCCCTGCACAAAGCACTGGGTGTTGGCTCAGTCTGCTTTTAACAGAGGCTGATGTCTCATGGCCAGGTGGRTGCAGTGACCTTTAGTAACTTACACACCCACCTTACATTATTCCTYGTTTTTATCAGGTGAGACAGTGTTTCCTTATGAGCCAGTCAATGACTGCAGTTCTGTCTTTGTTTATGACTTGTCTGATTCTCAGCAGCAATGACTGTCTGGAGTCACAAGGTCAAAAGTGTAGAGCATGAAATCTGGCACAAGATGCTTTTCAGTAGCACTTCGAATTCCTCTAACAGTATCTTATAAATACAGRTGTATGTTTTGGTTGTTAAAAAAAGTGTCCTGTGATTCTGGAATAGGTTTTCCAGAGATGCCGTGGCTGCCCCTGGATCCCTGGAAGGTTTCGAGGCCAGGTTGGATGGGGCTTGGAGCATCCTGATCTAGTGGAAGGTGTGCCTGCCCATGGCAGGGGGTTGGAACTTTACCCTTTAAGGTCCCTTCCAACCCAAATCATTCTGTGAATCTGTGATTTTATTGCAATGAGTTAAAGGAGTTGTGTAGTCAAAAATGTTTAGGGAGTTACAGTGAAAAAGACAAGATTGCCTTCCAAACCGGTAAGCAGGGGGGATCTACATTTGGAAGTATGGATATGTAGAAGTGGGAATTTCATGTGGAAATTTACTCTGTAGACACAGTTTGGGAAACGGGCCCTCAGCAGTTGCCCTAATTGGGGAGGAGTTCCCACAGCTCCCTCCCCCCCTGCTCTGAGGATTCATCTCTTGGTTCATAGCTGATACAGAAGAAGAAATCACGTTATCCAAGCTTTGTGGCCTGTGTTCTTAGGCTGACTGTCATTCTTCCAGTGCAGCCACTCTTGATCTTCTCTTCTCTTCACCATCTTTGGGGAAAGACTTGGGGCACAGTCATGACTGTCCTTTCTCATCTTGCTATGTCTTATTCTTTGGATAATTCTACCTTGGATTTTCACTACCTTATTTCTCAGATCCTTCTGTGCTTTCCTTGCTCAACCTTGAGCTCTCTTTGCTGGCACTGAGCTCACCTGATCCCCTCCTTTATCTGCTTTCCTGTTTTTCCAAGCTCCTTCCTTCTTCCTTGCTCCCTGAACTTCTTGTCAGTCTTCCCAGGTAGCACCTGTGCCTGCTGCACCCTCACTTGGAGGTGGAGCAGAAGGTGTGGAACCCAACCAGGAGGTCCCTTCTTTGTTTCCAGAGCCCTCACCAAAGGCTGTCGCTGTGTGGAGCTGGATTGCTGGGATGGCCCCAACTCGGAGCCCGTCATTTATCAYGGCTACACTCTCACCTCCAAGATCCTCTTCAGTGATGTCATTAAGGCCATCAAGAACTATGCATTCAAAGTAAGGATGAGGGACCTTTCCTCATGTTGCACAGCCCAGGACTGGCAGTAGATCTCTTCCCTCCCAGCAGAGASTATAAGCAATGAAGGCTTCACCTTAGCATTTCTCATGGGGACAAAATGTGTCCTTCTGTCTGAGCATCCATGCTCTGCTTCCTGCAGAGATCCTTTCCTGGGAGCTGCTGGACAGGGAGAGCACCATCTGAGGATGAGTTTGAACCTKTGCCAGCACAGCTGCATCCTGTATCCCACTGCAGTGAAAATGACACCCAGAATCTTGAGTGTACCTGACGGAAAATGCCAACAAGCCCATGAATTGTGTGGCTTTGATGTCTCAGGGTTCATTTCTAGTTTAGAGGAACTCATGTGCATATTTTGGCTGTGAAGGAATGYTTCTATTCTGCTTTGAAAGGGCTTGAGTCCTGTATGGCAGCAGCCTTCAAAAAGCCTTGGGTCTGCCCAGACTCATTGGGCTTTGTGCTGTTTTCCTCCAGTGCATTTGGGAGCAGGTGTTGAGTTTCCTTTGGGGCCAGATGAAGTAACAATGACAATAATGGCAATGCCCTCAGCGCACAAAATGACCTGGGGGGCACAAGGAACCAGGTCAATCCTATGCAGGAATGGAGGAAGGATTGGTATCACTTAAGGATTTGAGCAAACCCTGTCATTTCAAAGCCCCTTTCCCAGTCCTTCCTCTGAAAGTGGGTAGGAAGGTGCTCTGACCCACAGTGCAAGGGGAGAATGGAGGCACAGGGAGTGCCCCAGAAAGTCTGTGAGAGGCATCCTGACCCATCCTGGTGTCCTGTCCATTGGATCATCATCTCTGGAAGGCATCAGCACAGATCTGATTAACTGCTGCACAATTAAATTTGTACATTTTAAACAAATCCTCTCTTTAGGAGAATAGCAATGTTGACACACTCATTTCCAGAGAAAACAGCACTGGGGTTTACACCAATTGCTCCAGGCTGGTGACACTGCAGAGCTCACTGATGATGTGTGTTGCTGTCTTGTTGCAGACCTCACCGTACCCTGTGATCATCTCCCTGGAGAACCACTGCAGYGTGGACCAGCAGAAGGTCATGGCTCAGCACATGACCACCATCCTGCAGGACATGCTCTTGGTCGCCCCAGTCGATGGAAAYAAATCCCAGTTCCCATCCCCAGAGGTAAGCAACGACACTCCAGCACTTTCTGTCTTCTGAGGATGGGATAAGAGGGAAGCTTTTCTTCTTGCTGAGTGAAAAAGCTCAAACTCAAGGGGAAAATCACTGTAGTAGCCTGGAAGTCAAAYAAATACAGTGTCCTCCCACTGAGAGTGGCCTTGGGTGGACACTGGGAATGGCCTGGGTTAGTGGGGATTCAGATGTCCATGAAGGAAAAGGGAAGCAGAAGGCTGCCCAGAGATGTCCCTTTTATTCCCAGGAATCAGGGCAGCCGTCAGACTGGAAGCTGAGCCCTGACCTTGCAAGGGAAAGGAGATACACAGCCATCAACAGTGGACCACCACTATAAAATCATTAGCTGACAAAAAAAAATTTGAAATGGAATCTTGATGTGAAAAAAAGTCTCCAAAACAGGAGACAAAATGAAACATTCATCTGTTTCATTTGTTTTGTGTTTCCTTCCTTCCTTCCTTCCTTCCTTCCTTCCTTCCTTCCTTCCTTCCTTCCTTCCTTCCTTCCTTCCTTCCTTCCTTCCTTCCTTCCTTCCTTC
>NW_026623284.1:2996692-3009492 GCF_030028575.1 Malurus melanocephalus
TCCCTCCCTCCCTTTCTTTCCCCTCAAGCACTTTACAGAAACAGGCTCCTGTGTAGATAGCTGCAATTCTCTTTAAATTGCATTTCTTTGCTAAAGAAACCATTCACCAAAAATTGGATGAATATACCTAGTGAGAGCTGGAGGAGTTTGTGGGTGAGATAAAGCTGGCAGTCAGCAGGAGAGAAAGGAGAGGAAAATGATCCACCCCAAATATCTTCTATATTTGCTTTCCCTCTTACTTTATCTCCTTTCTCCTTTTGTTTGGGAGTTTGATGCCTTGCTGATACATTTGATGCATTTGATGCATTGATRCAATGCCTAGCAAGGAGGGAACTGCTCTGGGCTGGTCCCTAAGCCCCAGGGCAATAAATTAGGATGARTTGTAACTTTTACTGCTGCTGCTTCAGCAGGACCTTGGCTCTGGCACAGACAAGGTGCCTCCATTGGGAGAAGTGACTCTCTCAGGGTGAGGATAMTCCCTGCACAGAGATCAATCTTTGCAAGCTATTACTGAGTTGGAAAACTACGTCTCCAGTGTCCCCTCCTGACTTGCTGTTTATCCTGGTGCAGGATCAGGAAAAGTGCTGATGGCTTTTCAGCTGATGGCAGYGATATGATGAAAGGAAGGAGAAACACCAAGCAAAGCAGAGAGTGATTTGTGTGTGAAAGGGAATGACCCCAACTTCCCAAAGATGGTTTTTCCATTCCTGTGCTCATCTAACCTCCTGCTCTGATTGCCCAAACAGACACGCAGCCCCGTGCCCAGAACTACCTTAGGGAATGGATTTGGGCTGATCTGCTCCATTGGAGGGATTGATCCATTTTTTTTCAATGGAAAAAAATTGCCAGTGTTGCAAGACCTGTCCTTTTCCTTCTAGTACTTTTCCTCTGCATTCCTGCAGAGTGAAGTAGGGGAGGGCAAAGGGCTAAAATGCTGATTTTTTTGGGTGTAAAATGCATTAAAACTGAAACATGAAGGAAAAACAAACAAACCAGGAACCTCTTGGCTTTTCCACTCCCTTGTGACTCTGACATGAGGAAGCCCGGGACAACAAGGTATTTTTTATATTAGGAAAAGGGTGGGATCTGCCACTGGGCAAAGGGCTGAAGGCTGTAAAYACAAACAGTCGAAGGATCGCTGCCGATGGTGTCAGCAGGGCAACGTCAGTAATTAAAAGAAGATTGACACAGTTTGGATTTGTGCTAACGATTCATACCACAGCCCGGGGCAGGAATCTGATTTATTAGGCTCCATTCAGGAACAGTGATGGGCTACACAGATTATCTAAATATTTCCCCCAAGCTGCTGTCTGTAGGTCCCAACAGTAAATTAAAGGCTGTAGGATGGAAGGCCAAAAGCCACAGAAAGGCCCCAGGCAGCACCAGGATTGCTGGGCAGAGCTGATCCAGTCTYTGCTGCTGATGGGTTGTTACCTTCCTGCCCCATCCCTGATCAGCCCAGGGGTCTTTCTTCTTGCCTGAAGTTCTTGAGCTGAGTTTCCTTCAATCTTCCCAACGCTTCCTCAATGATGTATTTCTTCCCCGTTTCTGGTGCCACTCACTGCTGGTGCAACACTTTAGTTTGCAGCTGAAGGACGCGCAGAGAGGGAGATGTGATGCAAATTAGTGCATCTGATCTGCACATCTTCTCATGAAGGTGAACATGATGAAGCTCACAGCTTCTCAGGAGCCTGGAGAGGTGGATATTCTCATCCTGAGAGTGGGATGTCAGGTGGCAGTGCTCAGACCTTGTGTATCCATTTCTGTGAGCCCTTCACTCAGGGCTCCTTGTGAGAAAACAGAAGAGTTGGAGGTGCGGTCCACCTCCACTCCAGTGTTTGTCCAAACAGAGGAAGAATCACACCCTGGGAGTGTTTGTTTCTCTCTGTTGACTCTAGAGGAGGTGCTGAAGCCACAGAAAGTTTGTTGAGGTGGATCACTTTACAAATCTTCCATTCCCACTGAGATGAAAACCAGAATTCAGACCTTGCTGTGGCTTTCAGGTTGTTCTTCCTTCAGGAGAAGGAAGCTTTCAGGTAGGATAAACCTGTGTATGCAGATCTTTTGAAATCCTCTGCTCATTGCAGATCTACTGCTTCTGATAAAATCAGGGCGTTCCTTTAAGATGGTTTCCGTGTCCCAGTGTGTCAGAACCATTTCACCTACAGAGCTAAGCTTGTTCAGTGTGCAGTGGAAAAGGTGTGAGAGCAGAGGAGCTCCACTTCCAGAGGATAAGGAATGCCATTTGTAGGGCGTGGGAGGAAGGGCAAGAGTTGCATCTATTCCAGCAGCCACTCCACTGTGTGTTCTCAGTRGAGTCCAGTGTCCTTGTAGCCTTTCCTAAGGTTGTGCTCCACCTTGGGTTTGCCACAGGCAGTTGGAATGGTTTTATGGTCTGCCTGGAGAATATTTATTGAGTATTTCAGCTATTGCTTCCTCCTAAGACAAGGGATCTGCTCAGCAGAGCTGAACTGATGAGCTGAGTGTCTTTTGCCTCGGGCTAGAAATACTTAATATCACATGAAGGGGAACCAAGAGAGATGGAGCAAAGGCACGTGTGTGTTTGTGTCTGTGCCTATCAGCTTGTTTAAAACACTGTTAAAGCAGATGAACTCTCAGGTTTAGGACTTTGCTTCTTCTGSAGGGCGGATTCACTGCAATGCTGCTATAGGATAAGAGCTTTTGCAGGAAATGGGGATGAAAATGCCCTGTTTGGGGTGAGTCTCACCCCTTGCTGTGGACCAGTAAGMAAGTGGATCTCCTCTGAGTGAGGTGGCACATGGGCTGCTCTCCCTTGTAGGCATGGGGGATACCATGGTCACAGGAGCAGTGTGCTGTGTCCATGGGGAGCACCTGCACCATATYCAAGGTTCCCCAGAGGAGTCCCAGGCTAGACAGGATAACAGCAGCACTGAGAACCCGCTGCTGACAGCCCTGGGATGGGTTGTGGGAGGGAGACACAGCAGAGGCTGTGTTGCTGTGCCCTGATGATGTYTCTCAGCCAGGATTGATCTGTGCCAGAAATTACACCTCCCACTTGCTGGGCAGGCTGAATGAGAGAAGCTTAAAAAGCTTAATCACCTGCTGGTAATTAAGAATCAARCAGTCTGCCCCAAATACCTTATCCTCAGTTCTCCACTGCTGAGCTGTGAGGTGAGGCAGCAACATTCCTCACGGGGCATTAGAAAGCAGAGACAGTTAAGATATAAAATATCAGGATGGTATCTGCAGCCTGGAGCAGGACAGCAGGAGCTGCTCTCAGCCTCTCCTCACTGTTCCCAATGCAATCCTTCCTTCCAGTCACAAGGACTGGCCAGAGCCTAAAAMCCCACACAGAACTGGATTTTGTGGTGGAAGAGCAGTGCAGAGCTGGATGTTGAGGCAGGAGGGTGAGGAGGGTCAGGAGATGAGAGCAGCAGATTGAGGGGAGGCTCTGAAGATGAGCTGACCTGTCTCACATCTGTGGATGTGAAGAAGCAGAGCACAGCTCTGCCTGGGAGAGGGCTGAGGGCTGGGGGGATGCTCTGGGGATGGGGAGGAGGATATTGCTGTGCTCTGGCTGCTCCTCTGAGTRACAGGGAAAGTGCCCCAGTGTAAACAGCTCATTTGTGGTAGCTGAATAAACATGCTCTTGGCTGCTGCCTCAGGTACCAGTGTCAGATTTCTGCTCAAACCCAGCTTCATCCACAGCTCTGCCAGGTGGTGAGGACTTGAGCTGGTCTCTGTAAAGACGTGATGCAATTTGCTTGAACCCACAAAGGGGGAATCATGTCCTTTGAAAATGCCTGTGCTGCTTTATAAAAGATCCTTGGTTTTCCACAGTCCTGTCATTTCAGTGTGGTGGGGTTTTGCTGCTTTTGCTATGTAGAAAAGGCAAATGCAGGGTGTTGCTGAGGAAAGGGGAACGTGCTGCACAGACTGAGGGGTTGTACTGGTTTATTCTGAGAGGGCATTTTTCAGGAATAATTCATACCCTCCAAAGCAAGGAGTGCCAAACACATCCAGGTGGCAGCAAATCTCCTCTTCCTGGAAGCAGCCAGGTCTGGTGCTGCTCCTGATTTTAAGGCATTACCCACTCAGAGATTGCCCCTTTTCTCAGTATTTCTCCCTGTTCCCAGCATCACTGCTGCCCTKTTTGGGCTCAAAATCAGCCCTTTCCAGGCTCCAGCCTTCCTCCTGCAGCCAGGGCTTGCACAAGGGTTACATCAATGCTGAGAGGTTTTCTGTGAGCCTTGAAAGAGGCTGGAGGGAATTGAATCATCAGAAGGAATGTGCTTGGATTCACTCAGCTGTGTTACGCTGGCACATGCTGCTGGCTGTGCTCAGCGCTGTGCCATGGGAGCAGTGGCAGGAAAGGCTGTTCCCAGAAGAGAAAATAGTCTGGGACCTCATCCTGAGGTTGTCAGCACCCTAAGGCTTCACMTGCAAAATCCCTTACATATTGAAATTCCTTGTCTCCTGTGCATGAAGCACCTTAGTGCACCTTGGATCTCACACAGGTTCCTGAGTTCGCATGTGTTTTAACCACACTTTGCAGAGCGAGGGTGGATTAAACAACAAGCCACACAGAGAGGCAAAAMTGGTGCCACAGCTTCCTTCCATCAGCCCTGACCTCCAGGCTTRGTCTTGTTTGCTGAGCCACATTTCAGTCTTGAAAAAAAATATTTTAATTGTCTTTAACAGCACAACAGTTTAAATTGTCTGGTTGAGGGTAGCTGTGTAGCAGAGGGGAATCACTGGACTTTCTGGGGTTTTCAGTCTCATGGCTTGTGCTGGCAGAGGCAAGGGAGGGCCTTAGTGTAAAATAATTTTTTTTTACCTGTATTTATGGGTAATTACCAGTCAYTGATGCAACTGTAAAAGCCCTGCTTGCAGTGGAGAGGCTTCTTCAGGGTGGGACAGAGCCTTTTCTAACCACCAGGTGTTTTGTCCACTTTTCCYTGTGCAGCAATTGAAAGGGAAGATCCTGGTGAAAGGCAAGAAGCTGAGCAGGGAGGAAGACCCYGTAAATGGGAACAACAACCTGGAGGCTGAGGATGTCTCTGATGAAGATGAAGCTGCTGAAATTGAAGATGAATCTGTGAAGACCAAAGTGGAGCAGAAGGGGAAGGTAAGTAAAAGAAGTAACYACTGGTAAATCACTTTTTAGGTGGGTTTTGTACCACACCTAAAGAAATAAAAATGGAAAAGCAGTTGAAATACAATTTTTCATGTGTTCCCAGCCAAGACAGGTCTCAGTGTGGTTTCAGCTACTCAGCTGGGGATATGTAAGGGTGAATTGTTGAAATTTCTGGGGCTGAGAATCCTGGTGTTTGCTCAGCTTAATGATCCCTTAAGGACCCTGCAGTGGGGACAGACCATGGAGCATTTATGGAAGCAGTGGAAGGGCTCAATCTCTCTGTCTGATTTCCAGAAATCTGTTTGTCATGGGACAATCATGACTTTGGCTTCTCCAGTCACATTTTGGAATGTACCTGCACCCTCACTGACTGTTCGTGAGCTGGAGGAGGGAGGGAGGGCAGATCTATGGGTAAGGGGTAAGCAGTTACYAAAGCAATTTGTGTGATGATTTCTGGAAGGAAGAGGCTGGCCTTTGCACAAGTGTTCAGCCCCATCATGTGAGGAAATGGATTTTTCCAGCATTCAGGTCCTTGTAAGCCCATGTCCCTTCAGGGTWCATTCCCAGGTGACACAGACACATTCAGCCCCACTGATGGCAAAGATGATGGGTGTTGCCTCTGGATCTGGTTTCATCCACGTTTCCCTGTGATGATTTGCTCACTCTTTGAGGGTCTTATTTATTTCTCTGCTCTCTAGTCAATAATGTAGAYGCTATTTTGACATCTGTCACTTTCTTTTCTTGCCTCTGATGGGAGCTGGTGACTCTGACTTGCACCAATGAATGTGGCTGTGGATTTGGAGTAATCAAAGCATTGTGAGAACGTCCTAGTTCAAGGAGAAAAAAGCCCAAGCTTTGTGGATCCCAAAAATCCTTCACTTGCCTTTATTTCCAGGTTTGCATGCCTGGGCCTGGACAGTATGGAAAGGTCATTGCTAAGGCTCTGTTACAAAGTTTAGCACCTGGATGTGGGTGCTGAAATACAAATGGTCCAGCAGAGAGCAGCAGGAAGGGGATCCCACTAATAAAGGGGGAATCCTTTCCCACTCATTCCTGCCCAGGGTGACAACACAGAGGGCACACCAGCAGCCACTGAGTGTTGAGAGTGTGCATCCTTTTTATGTGAAAAGGTGGAGGAGAGAAGCCCCAGGGGTCTTGKAGAAAACACAATTATYGCTTTTGAGCACGACTGCAAAAACKCCCCACAAACCTCTCGCTCTCCTGTTTGTAGAGTGACACCTTGAAGCTGGCCAAGGAGCTGTCAGACACAGTTGTCTACTGCAAGAGTGTCCATTTTGAAGGCTTTGATGACCCCAGCCATCCTCGGGCTTTCTATGAGATGTCGTCGTTCTCGGAGAGCAAAGCTCTGAAACTGGCCCAGGAGTCTGGTACGTGTGTTCCACCCTCCTCTGTCCCTCTGTTCCCCAAAAAGGAACAGTTGCTGGTGCAAAAGGCATCCCAGAAAAATGGGTTATGACCTCTTTGGTCAAGCATGTCACTGAGAAACAGTGGGTAGAGCTTAATGTCCTTGAGGCTTGTCCTTCCCTACCAAGAAGGGCATTTGTGCCAGTGGTTCCCATTCAGCCAGACCTGCCCGGCAGACGGGAGCACACAGCAGCAGCAGCAGCAGCAATGGGTTAAAGTAGCTCCAGCACTGAAAGGAGGTTTTCTTCTGGTTTTTTTTGGTTTTTTTTTTTTCTTTCTCTGTAGGAACCAGTTTTATCCATCACAACATCAGGCACTTGAGCCGGATCTACCCAGCAGGCTGGAGGACAGACTCTTCCAACTACAGCCCCGTGGACCTGTGGAACGTTGGCTGCCAGATTGGTGGGTGTCACTGGGAGGCTGCAGGGGCTCAGCTGGGGTCACACCTGGCCTGGCTGTGGAGGGGCTTCAGCTGAGGTAGAATCTCAATCCTTTCACAGCCCGAGGCTCAGCAGTCGCTGGGAGAGACCAGCTTTCCAGCCAGTGCCCAGTGACTTTCCACAGAGCATTTCCTATCTCACCACAAATCCATCAGGAGAGGCTTTTCTGCACATTARTGTGCAAATCCCTGCAATTTCACTGTCAGCAGAGTTATTGCCATTTAACAAAGGAGGAGGGAGCATGMGCTCCATGGGTCCTGCAGACCCCACAGGGGCACAGGTAGCACCCCTTGCCATGTCTGGCCTCAGGACAGTCCTTGGGAGGCACCCTTGGGGTACAGAAAGGCCAGACCTGCATGGTTTATCTGACCTCAATCCAGTATTTGGGCACTCAAAGTAAGATTTTTTCCAGAAGCCCTGAGTACTTGCAGCTCCCAGTAAAACCAGTACTGCAGTTATCAAAGTCTTGCTGCAGGTGGAAAAAAAGGGGAGTGCCTTAAAATGCTCTCAGCCTTCAAGTATGACAGGGTGGAAAGGATCCAGGACCAGTATAAATTTCTCTGCCTTAAGAGATGTCTTAGATGTTGCTAAAGAGATTAAAATCATCTTTGAGGAAATCAGGGGAGCACTGAGGAGCTGCTGGGGTCCATGTGTGGTGTGGGTGAGGCTCTTCACAGAGACTGTTCCAGGTTTTCCATCAGTGCCTTAAAAAAAGATATCGACCAATTGGGAAGAATACAAGGAATGTGCCTGGTGTTAGACACCAGTGAGGCTTGATCTATTTTGGGCAGCAGGCAATGAAGAGATGATTTGATCACAGCTTCTGTGCTCCCACCTGAGGAGCTCAGACAATGAGGAGCTYTCCAGTCCAAACAACAGAGGCATCGGTGCCCCGGGCATGGCAGATTAAAACAGGCAGATGTGGGCTGGAAAGGAGGGTTTATAATGAGCCTAAGTAGCCAGAGAAATTATCTGAGAGGGATTTGCTGGCTTCACTGCAGGAGAKAACTCCTTCAGCATAGAAATTAAGGGGTTTATCCAAAAGATGCAGGTGCTGTAGGTAGCATAAATTCCATGCAGGACAATTTTTGATCCTGTGGAAGGCAGGATGGCTTTAATGGCTTCTCCTGTCTCTGTCATCTCTGGATTCAAGAAATCCTCAGGGCTAGCAGGCTGTGAGGGTCAGAGTTTACCACTGCTCTTTGAAGCGTGGAAAAGCCAATGTTTATGTCCATGAAGTGCAGTTTCATSTGAACAGAATTAGCATGAAAAGATTCCTATTGATTTATCTGAGTGACTGAAGTTATTTATTTATGTTGCAGTTGCCCTAAATTTCCAGACAGCAGGCACAGAAATGGATGTGTACCAGGGTCGGTTCCAGGACAATGGGTTTTCTGGGTATGTCCTGAAACCAGAATTCCTCCGGGATGAGCAAACCAAATTCAATCCAAAATCCATCACAGAAGGAACATGGGGGACAAAGAAGAAGCTCCTGCTTAAAGTAAGAATAGAAGTGGGAAAACATCTCGGTATCATCCACCTCTGAAGGGGGGAGGGTGTGTAGATTCTACCTTCTCCTTCCTCTGGTCCCACCTTCAGTGTTGTCCTAACCCTGCTGATTTCCCACATCTGGGGTCTCTCATGGATTTGGATCCTCCAGGGGTGTACTCACATGTTTAATGCTGGGCAATGGGTTAATGACAGTATTTGCTGTTGTTCAGAATGGTACAGGCAGATGTGCAATCACTTTCCCGAGTTCCCCAGTATGAGCTGATCACTGTGGGGACATTCAGAGAAGTTGCCTGTAGCTGGCTGGGCTGGAGCAATGTTCTTTAGGTGCTTTAGCTCATGACAGCTTCCCCTGAAGGATCTCACAGCACCGGCTCTGGACGGGCAGCACCAGCTCTCACAGCAGATCCTGCACTCCTGGTGAAGGAGAGGGAATATTCCAGGGAGCCCSCTCTCCTGGTGATGTGCTGACCTTTTCCTCTGTTTCCTCCACAGATTATCTCTGGTCAGCAGCTGCCAAAGGTGAACAAAAGCAAAAACTCCATTGTAGATCCCAAGGTAACAATAGAGATCCACGGTGTCCAGCAGGACAACAACAAGAAGCAAACCAAGGTCATCGAAAACAATGGTGAGGGGCTTTCCTCTAAATTGTGCTCCCCTGAGCAGGAGCCCTTTCCTATTCCTTGGCAAGACTGATCCTGTGGCCAGACCTGCCCAGGGCACCCAAGCCTGCCCACATTAACCAGATACACGAGGTGTTGCTCTTCTGTTGTCCTGAGACAGAAATTCCCTTTAAAACAGCATCAGCCACATGAGTTGTTTGGGGCTGGCTGCCAGATTTGCAGAGCTAGAGCTTTGGAAGTGCTCTTTACCTCCWTGCAGCTGGATTTGGCCTGGGGTGCAGAGGTTTTCACGAGGATCTTCCCAGAGGAAGCTTCTTGTGCGGCTGATTGTGTCCTAAAAGTGTCATAAACTCACAAAAAATTGAGGTTGCAGGGAACTTCCGAGGTGTCTGTTCCAGCTTCTGCCTATTGTAGGGCCACACAAAGTTTACTCAAGCTGCTCAGGGTATTGCCTGGATTAATTCTGAATATCTCAAAACTTTGAGGACCATTTCTTATCAGTGAGACATGGCTGTGACTTCCCTTTGTGCAGTGAGRATCTGAATATTATGGCCTGCACAAACACACACACATTCTGCTTTTCTGYGTGGAGTAAGAGCCAGGCACTGGAAAGCTGGTGCATATTTTCCTGCCTGCTAACAATGTTTCCCTTTCYTCTTTCCTGTTGGAATAAATCTGGCCTGGCTCCTAAAGCTCATTTCCGTCACCAACAATAATTTTTATCGCCTGTCAAGTGAAAGTTGTGTAGGGAACATTTTGGAGCTGCCAGGGYTGTTCCTCAGGGCTGCTGAGCACTTCCAGCCCCATGGCCATCCCTTCCCTGGCTGGAGCAATACTGGAATGAAGCTGGAGTGATAAGTGCTGCCTTAGGGAAAGCAAATCAAACAATGAAAACACCCCTGTTGGAAAGGATCAGCTGCAGAGAGGGATTTGCCTGTCATGGGCTGAGGTTTAAGGTGTGTGGCCATTACAGCAATTCACCTGGTTTGGTATTTTTTTTCCAAGTAGGACAAAGAGGCAAATAGAGACAAATAATTGGACTCTTCCAGATTTTTTTTTTTTTACTTTTAATAGTCTAACATATTGTTAGTAACACAGTTGGCACTTGGAGGTATATATTGAATTGGACCTGATGGACTTGAGGGTTTTCTCCAAGCTAAATGATTCCATGTTGGTGGGACTGAATCAGGGGCWATGGCACAGAGCAGGTCACAAACAGCTCCCTGTGGAGCTTGAGAGGCTGCAGGAACCTGCTGGCTCTGCACCTCTGAGCATCTCAGTGGCTCTGAGATGGGCTGAGAATCCCCCACAGGTGCCAGCACAGARAAACCTGCTGTGCCAGGGCTGGTGACTTTCCCTCAGCTTCCATGATTTCTGCTCCCATGGAATCAGCAACACTGTGTTTTCCCCAAGGATGAAGGGAGTCATTGTGTCCCCTGAACAGYCCAGTTGGGTTAATCCTATAAAAGTCCAGATAAAAGCACAGGTATTTTGTACTGGCACAGTCCACAGGCCCATCTCAGCCCCTTCAGGGCCAGATGAAAGATCCCTGTTTCCTGCTGGATGACCCACACACCTTCCATAAGCAGCAGGCTCCAGGGGACACCGTGCTGTCCTTGGTCACTGCTCAGCACAGGCAGCAGGGTTTCCAGCAGGATGTCCTCTCCTGTTTGCTCCTGGGGAGTGGTTTATTGACACTGCACCTGCCACAGCCTGCAGAGAGAGCACTGAGCTTGCTCTGTGTCCCTCGTGTGTGCTGGTCTCAGTTTTGTTTGTTTTGTGAGTCTGGACCACGTGACTCTTACCCAGACTTGATTATGCTTTTTGTAATCAGACACTCCTCAYTAACTTTCTGGCAGATGGGGAAATTGGGGCCCAGGGTGATGATTAGGTGGGTGTAATCTCAAACTGTTGGAGAGGCTTGAGACCCCAGAGAGCTGTCACAACACAAAAGCACAGCTTTCCTCTCTGGCCTCCCCTGGTTTAGGGCTGTAAATGTTTGCATCAAGTCTAACAGCAACCAAAGATATCCATGTACCAGCCAGCAAGAGYCCGTGAAGCAGAGCTGAATTCCCTCTCTGGCTTCTCACTCCTTGCTAGGACCAAAGTGTGCAGTGAGCAGCCCAAGTTGAAGGATTTATTAATTCCAGGTTTATTAATTCCAAATCTGTATCAGACCATGGAGCAAGGCTGTTGGCACCTCTTMAGAGCCTTGGTCTGGCTCAGATTAGGCTGTCAGGCAAAGTCTCCATCCATTTGCAATGCATCCATTGGTCCTTGGACCACCRTTCTTGCTGCCAACATCTCTGACCTCCCCCCTTGTCTGTGCTCCCCAGGCTTTAACCCCAACTGGAATGAAGAGTTTACATTCGACATAGAAATCCCTGCRCTTGCCCTGGTCCGGTTTGTGGTGGAGGACTTCGACATGTCAACCAAAAATGACTTCATCGGGCAATACACCCTTCCCTTCACRAGTCTGAAGCAAGGTAAGGCCCTGCTCCCTGCTCCTCACAGTCACTTTGGGAAGCTGCAGTGCCCTGGGTGAGGGGTTCAGGTCCGTCACTCCTTGAGTCAGAATGAATTTTTTGGGCAGCTGTTTTTTGGGAGGGTCTCCCTTGTCACCAGAGACCTTGGGCACATTTTGTTATCCACACTCAGAGCTGTTCCTCTGGGACCTGCCTGTCCAGGATCCCGTGGGAAACTGGGAACAAAACGCTCTGAGACAGGGACATGTTTGTGCAGGGTCCTGGCAAACACCAGCAAATGCTTTTCCAAGTGGACTAAAGGCCACTTCCCATCTGTGTCTCTGCCTCCAGGTTATCGCCACATCCATCTCCTGACCAAGAACGGAGACCCGTACTCCTCCTCCACCCTCTTTGTGTACATCAACATCCAGGACTGTGATTAGCAGCCTGGCTCCTCCAGGCCCCAGTGAGCCTCCTTACAGACCTGGAAGGAATTCAGTGTGTGAACTCTGCCAAAGCCAGGGTCAGTCAGTCCCCAGCACCTTCCCTGGAGCAGCCCTCACTGCTCCGTAGGACCCCTGAYGTGAAGCAGCCATCGACCTTCTCCCTGCTGCGTGCTGGAAACATCCTAATGCTGCTGTTGAGATTCATCCTTTTGTACCTGTTGGACCAATCCAGCTGTGGTTTTAGTTCACTTTATTTAGGTTTTTTAATGTTGCTTTTAACGAGAGGATAGGAACTCCTTTTTTGGTGAAGTACAGCTCTTGGGTTGGGCTCGGTCAGGCATCTGGGCAAAGCACCCGACATCTGTGCAAGGAAAAGTCTCCCTCAGCACTGAAATCAGTGGCCAAGTGCCAGGTGACTCTTGCAAACTGCAGGTGTCGGGCATCTTTCACCATATGAAAACGGGGACACGATTTCCCTCTTCCCTGTTACAGATTAAAGAAGAAAGCTGCACTACAAAGCCCCGTGTTATGTAACCCGAGTTTCCTTTTGTGTCGTAATAAAAAATGCATGAACACTACTCTGCCTGTGCGCCTGGCTCCYGGCCAGGCCGCTTTGCTCTCATCCTGTGAAGGAGAAAGAAGCTGCCGAGCAGCAGATTTCCCTCTGACCCAAAGTGAAACCCACTCAAAGGGACCTCAGAAAACATCTTTTGCCAAAGACAGTGGAAACACGCTCAACTGACAGTAGGGCTTTTTTTTTTTTTTTTTTTTTT
>NW_026623284.1:3009607-3050202 GCF_030028575.1 Malurus melanocephalus
TGTTTTTACAGAAAAATGTCATTTTTTAGCAGAGAGGAAGTGGATGTTGTAAGTGCTAGCAGGTCCCAATTGCACTGTAGAGGTAACCCAGCACAAGAATGTTTTGAAAACAACACAACAAGTGATTTGTCTTCAAGTAGAACTACAGAGTTAAGGGAATATTGTTGAAATGAAATAATATATATTTTGAATGCCAACTGTGTTACTAAAAGTGTGTTAGACTATTAAAAGTTTAAAGACAATTTTGGAAGAGTCTGATTACTTGTCATTATTTGCACCTTTGTCCTACTTGGATGCATCATACATKAATTTGGAGATAGACCTGCTTAATTTCCCAAAGTATGAGGCTCTCTGATTTTAATCCCTGGTGGGGAAGGTAAGGGGGTGATACCAAAGATGTTGATGTCCTTTTAAACATACTTCAGTCAGCTTATATTTTTTAGTCCAAAATAGCCTGGATTKAGTGGTCCTTGGGCCTGCTGAAAAGCTGGGTTTCTTTCAGTCCTCCCTGGAGTTTGTTATGCTACAGCAAACATCGCTGCACACAWTGGCTTTTCCTCTTCAATACTGTGWGATGTTATAAACCATTGCCAGATAAAATGTGAATTMAACCCCCACCTCAAAGGCTGATACTGCATTAGAACCAGTGGGTGGAAGGGTTCAGGAGTGGCCAGCGAGGCAGAGCACGGGCCCTGCAGGGACAGGGGCTCTCCCAGCTCACCTCTGGGGTGGGGCACATTGTAGGAGACACATTTCAGTGCCAAGGCTGGAGCATCCTTGACTCCCACCCAGGGACAGCCTGAGCTCAGTCCCTGCTCTCTCAACATTTTGTTTTAGGGAGCCATGGGATGAAAAGCAGAGATGGAGGTGATCAGAGGKGGTTCTGTCCCCTCCCTTGTGTCAGCACCAGCTCCTGTGGGGCAAGTTGGAAAGAAATTCTTCCCWGTGAGGGCAGTGAGGMACTGGAAGAAGTTTYYCAGGGAAGTTGTGGATGCCCCATCCTTGGGGCTCTGAGCAGCCTGGGATAGTGGGAGGTGTCCCTGCCCGTGACAGGGGCTTAGGACTGGATGATCTTTAGGGCCCCTCAAACCATTCTGTGATTCTGTTACTCTGTGAGGTCAGATCAGCCTGCTGGGCTGGCTGGGAGCACATTATTTGCATTTTTTGGGATGAGATTTCAGTTGGGTTATGGAGCCAAAGCCCTCACCTGCATGCTGTGGCCAGCACTAGACAAGTGGGGGACTGTGAGGTCGGGGTCAGGATGGGCTTAGATGGATTGAACAGAGAAACTGGGTTTTCCTCTGCCTGTTGAGTATTTAAATAAAGATAGGCAAGATCCATGGGCAGAGAAAACATCCCTGATCAGGCAGGAACAGCTGAGAGGAAACTACTAGAGCCAGGTGGGAAAGGAGTTGGGATGGAGCTGGKATGSGCAGAGCATGATGGACAATGCTGCAAGGTCTCCTCTGTCCCCAAGGAACAGACATGGTCTAGGTTGTCATCAAGGGACCTCATCTCTGAGCAGATTAGGAAGTGCTGGAGCCTCCCTGGAGGGAAGAGCTCTGGGGAGAAGAGCAGCAGAAACAGGACATGGCCTCTGACATCGCAGCAAAAGGCACAAAAGGGAGGATGTGGGAGAGGRTCTTTCCTGCAGAAACGGGAGTCAGGGAGTAAAAACAACTCTCCCATGAGGAGAGGAGAGCAGCAGCAGTTTCCATCAGCCCCAAAAAACAGAAGGCTCCACGGTCTGTGAAATCCCAGGCTGGCTTCTGAGTGCTGCCAGCAGTGCTCCCCTAATGTTGGTGAGCTGGTGGCTGCAAGATTTAAAGCAATTTGTAGCAAACTGGCCTAATCTCCATCATCTGCCTGTATTTTGGCTGGTCTCTGATTGGGTGAAGCTTGTTGGGCCCATAGGTAGATGGCATTTCTGCATCTTGCTGAGGAGCACATTCACTAATTGGGGAGCTGCTTATCAGTGGGGCAAGGCAAATATTGCTGATTCCAGCAGTGCCAGCAGAGGCTGAAATGTRGGTGACGTGCATTGATTGCATCTCATGTGTACACAGCAGGAGCAATCACAGGTAATTCAGCTGGTTTGTGCCTCTGCTTGGTGCTGAATTTACTCTGCCCAGGGGGTTTCAGTGGGTTTTGGGCTCAACCCTCAAGCAGAAATGGGGTGCAGGAGTGTCAGGCACATGGACATCACAATGGGCTTGGGGCTTATTAAACTCCCAATTCTTAAACACCAAGCTCTGTCCAGGAGAGCCCATCACCAGAAGCTCCCTGCTCCAGCCCAGCCAGATGGTGACACTCCAGCACAGGGATGTGGTCCTGGGTGTTGGGTGAGCACTCTTCACCCCTCAATCAGCATCTGGAGCTCCCCAGTTCCGTCCYCACATCCCTGCAGAGGGCTGGGCAGTCAGGGTGCCTGTTGAGCCACCAGATACTGCTGCTCATTGGCAATGAGGGGGCTSCAGGAGCAGGGTACCTGGGCATGGRGGGACAAATGRTCCYAGCTATGTGAAGKTTGGRAACAGAAGGGGSCCCATCTCTTYACTTTTTTTCTTTTCTTCTAAAAAAAATCCAAAATTCCATTGATGATCAGATGTTTGAARGATCTGTGGCCCTACAGAGCTCTTGTTACTGCCATCCTGCCCCCAAAGCTGATCAAGGACACTTTCAGTGCTGCTGCTGGATATTTATTTGTAATCACTGATCGCAAAATGGAGTAAAGCTGCAAACCCACGTAGTCTGAGTTTTCAAGGAGGTGTTTCTTCCTTTAGTTTCCAGTTTTTTCCCTTCATCACTGACTGCTCACAGTTCCCACTGCCCTCCCCAGTCAGACTGATCCCACAGTGTGGAACGAGCACTCTCAACCCCACGGACATCACAGGGGTGGAGCCCTGAGAAAACCTTCAGTAGGACACCCTCTGCCTCAGGTCATACCCAAAACCCTCTGGTCTGTGGGCAGGTGGACTCTGGTCATGGTCAGGGAGGTTGGGTGAGGTTGTAGATGCTGTCTGGATGAGAAAAAACAGAGTCTTSTCTGGCAGTCAAAATCAACATTTGTGTCTAACATATAGCCTCATCATCCTCTTGAAACAGATCAGCTAATAAATATGGTCATCATAAGTGCTTTTTCCCCCAAAAACCAGGTTCTCCTGTGTTTTACCTGCCTGGAGCTGTGCACAGCTGATTCTGGCTGTTCTTTGGTGAGCAGTTTTTCTACAAGGGGAGACAGGGCAGAACTGTCTGGGGTCCCGCCAAGGACTACCCTACTATCTGGCTACTCCATCACCTTTTTCCTGACCTCAAGGCTTCCCCTCCATCCTCTTATGGCTTCCCCCTCCTCTCCCCATTCAGAATTTACACAGCAGCTGCAAATGGCCTTTGTCTTGCCTAATTTTAAACTTCTACAAACAGAGGAAGATCATGGCCTCATGCACGTGGCAATTTGCAAAAGGGAAAGATGAGGCTAYAACGCACTTGTGTGGCACACACTTGTCTTTGTGGCTATCAGCAGTAAAGTGTCAGGAAGAGGGAGAAAGGTCCTGTCAAGTTGTTCCTGCAAAAGGTTTTGCCTCCTGGGGGTTCTGGGTTTGCAGGGAGAAAGGAGCCATCCCCTGAACAGTGGCTGCTGGAAAGACTGTGTTGGATTGGGATGCTGGGGTGGGATCATTGAGCAAATGYCTGCACTTCTTCCCTGCAGCCCCTGAGGGAGAGGGGCTGGTCCCAGAGTCATTGGATGCCTCCTGTGGGCTCAGAAGAGTCCAAATTGTTTCTTCTCRTTCTGCTGCTTCCATTTGGGCATCTGGTAGAACTCGTCCTTGGACTTCCCAAAGATGTCGTGGAAATCGGCATCGGAGAGGTAGCACTGTGGAGAGRGGAGAGAGCAAGGACAGGTCAGCTGTGGCTTCTGCAGAGCCTGGGACACCTCCATGGGCTGTGTCCCCTCCCCACAGTGCCAGTGCTGAGCTCTGACTCCAGCCCAACAGCTCCTGCTCAGCTCCCTGTCCTCAGTGTGGAAAGTGGAACATTCCAGCAACTGTTCCTCATCCCACCTCCCAAAGCACCAGGGGAATAAAAGCCCACCAGCCCAAAGAGACGCTCTGTTTTTGAGGAGTTTGCTCTGGCTGGAAATTAGTCCCTGCTGATCACACCATGGACAGGACAGTTTATGGTCCAGCAGGGAAGCTCTGCTGGCCAGAGTTTTGGGTGGTTCCTTAGGCAGTGATTCACAGGGAAAGCATCTCCCCCTCACTCAGTCCCCTCCCCTAAAACATTCACTGGAAATGTTCACTCCCATTGCTGGAAAGACATGGTTTGCAGAGAACAGAATCATCAGGGATACTGAGAAATGCCCTGTGGGAAATGGAGGTTGGGTTTTTTTCCTGGCATTTTGGGCACAAGAGCTCACACAGAGCCCAGCTGTGGATCGTGACTCTGGCTGTGAGTGTTGGCCTTTGCCMGATCCATTGGGCAAGGCATTGATCAAACATGGATTACAGGAGCAGAGGGAATCAACCCTGCATCCCTGCCATCAGCTTGCTTGGACCCAGCTGCAGACACTGCCAAACCCCTGGGCTGATCAGAAATCTGGGATGTGTCATTCCTTCTGAAATTGAAAACTGCTGAAATGCAAGCTTTCTGACAGCAACAACAAAAAAATCCCTTCTGGGAGGAGTTTCAAATGAAAACATTCACCTACAACCCAAGCAAAATGCAAGCTCTGGCTTTGTTCTCAGATGTGTCACCTTGTCCCCCTGACCTTCCAAGGAAAGAGGTTGGGTAGCAGAGCAAAACAATTCTACCAAAAGAAAAAATACTTTAAAATTACTATTTAATTATTTTCTGCCATAAAAAYCTCATAATTTCTTCAATTAGGATAAAACCACCACAAGGTGCCCCTGTCCACAGCAGGGRGTGGGAACTAAATGATTTTAAGGTCCCTTCCTGGCCATTCTGTGGTTCTATGAAATTCCTCTCACAGGAAGCTCCTGCTGTTGATGACACCTGTGTGTCCAGTCAGTGTCCCCGTGAGTCTGAGCAGGACTCAGGAGTCTAAAGCACACYCAGCCAGTGAGTAATTCCAGGTGAAGCTAGAAAGGCACCAAAACCAGCAATGGCCTCACCTCTTTCTTAGTGGGATCCACGCCTTCTGGAAGCTCATCCACCGTCCTGTGCATCAGCACCTCTCGGGAGTAAATCCCGTCCCCGTTGGGCACCAGGGTGGGGCTGCCGTGGCTGTTGTTGCCATTGTAGTTGTTGCTGTAGCTGTTGCTGTTGCTGTCGCTGTGGCTGAAGTGAGATTTGTACTCCGAGGGGGCACTTGCTGTGCCTGAGCCTGCCAGGTTGGTCGTGCTGAGGGTCCTCTTGTTCAGGCTCAGGTTGTTCAGGTCCTGCCAAAAGGAGGAAARCACGTCAGGATGAGTTGCTCTCGCAGAGCAAGTTGGGGGTGATCCCAGGATCTTTCTGCAGGGGTTGTGGGGGATTATTGCTGGTGCAGACTATCTGCAGCTCCAAAGCAGTGAGGGGAAAGCTCCAGCTGAAGCGTTAGTGCACAAATGCTACACCTGRGTGTTAGGACTGCCAAAAGCTAATGAGAGCTCTTACAAACAACTGAGGATACTCACAGGAGTCTCATTCTTCTCAAGATAACATCGGGGAAGGCACATGTGGGATGACAGAAGGTGAGGTTAGATGTCTACCATGTCTGAAATGTCTGAATTATCTGCAAACCCTTCCCTGATGTGCCATCTCTCCTCATCCAAACCTACTGCTTCCTTCCAGCCTTCATCCTGACCCTGACCAGGGCAGAGCTGACCCGTCTGACAATGGCACACATGGGACTTTTGGGAACACATTTCCTCTGTGCGTTAGAGGATCCTCCACTGGGCTATGCCCCTCTTGACCAGGGGACCCTTGCTCGAGGTCTYGGGGGCTCCAGCACTGCAAACTTCTCACAAAACACTTAACTGCACCCACTCAGAGCTCCAGAACTTGAATTAGTTCRGCATTAAAGCAGCTGGACCATGTCCTGCTCACAGATGCCTCTGGGAAGGACTGGAAAAGGCCCAGGAGGGCTGGATRTATTTATGGTTATTTATCACATCTCCCTCTGCTTCCCACAGGGGAGCACAGCYCTGATCCTGGCAGCCTGAGGTTCCCATCCCTGCTCCAATCCTGGTGTCCCCTCCACCAGGGCAGGGGAAGTGATGGTTTTTGAMCCCAGGTGTTTCCTACTTGTGTGGACACCACTCACCACTTTGATCTCGGATATGGCCGACACGTCTCCCAAGCTGTTCTTCATTTCCTCGTAGGACTTTCCATCCTGAAGGGAAAGAGTTGTGAGAACCACAGGCTGCCTTCAGCCCGTGCTTCTGGTCTCTAACAGGGTCAGGAGAGCACGGATTTTGAAGCCCAGTGACGGCTACTGATGTGGCAGCTCCTGCAAACCTCAGGAATCAAGAGACTACCAGAGCCTGAGCTTTCACTTGAAAACAAAGGGAGAAAAATAAACTTCAGCCTTTGTAGTTGTACAATAACAGGTGAAACCAGGAAATTCCAAGTCTTTAGAGCAGAAGGCAAATGAAGAGAAATATTTACTGCTGGATTCAAATAATTTGCATTTTAGATGAAWCTTGCAATGCCTGAAATAATACTCMTTTTTTCCCCTTTCCTGATTCATTTAGCTAAAACAACAGATTTTTCCAAAGMCTCAAGTCCTGACTTGTTGTAATTAGGGGCCATGTATTACCAGACACCTCTTATTTCCTATTAAAAAAATGGAATATATTAGATAAATTGGCAAAGCTCATGACTGTGTTTTCCTAAGCAGCCAGGAGATGTCAGTTCTTAACAGAATCATCCACCAAAGTTTCCCAACAAGAACAAGCAACATAAACACATGGACTGCAGAGAAAACAGATTTAGACCCAAAACTGAGCAAAGAACTCACACCAGATGTTTCTGGGATGTCAACAATTTGGATGGCTTGTCTGTAGTTGCTGAAGCTGCCTACAGGGGATATTTTTAGAGGCACATATTTTATGAGCTGTATCCTTGTTTTTCAGCAGTTCCTCAGGAAAAAAAAATTAAAACAAACCCACAAATTTTGACCTTTGTTCCATGCATCAACATTGTTTTAAGGGTCATTGTGAGTTGCTGCCTTATCTGTCTGGATCCAGCTGTCAAGACAGGCTCTCTACCACCACAAGGACTGGGAAGAAAAACAAYGAAAACCCAGATACAGGAAATAAARTATCTCTGTAAGAGTTTTCCTGCAGTGTGAAGTCCTGGGGAAAAAGGGGAGAAAGGCATTTTTCTGTTCCAGTCATCTCCCAGGGCAGGTTTCCATTTCTGTGTGGGAGGAGCTGGTATCTGTAGCTCTGCTTTTGAARGCTGGTGTGCAGGGACCAAGGGTGACCTTGCTCAGGAGCTCCTGGGCTCTGATGGGCTTTCCACAAACCTGAACATGARACCTGTCTGCTCACATCTTTCATTYCACAGYTTGCCCTTAGAGCTGGGTCATAAATCTGTCTCTGTGGCTGAATTTTCAACAATGAGAATTGTTGGKTTGGGTTGGGTTGGTATTTTTTTTCCTTTATGATGTGGGGTGCGTCCGTTTTCCCTCTGAAGCTGATTTTACTGCTCACAGCCACTTTTTTGGCTGAAATCACAAATCTTATTTGGAAGCTGTTCACAAAAATATGAACATTGTGAATTCAAGCAGATTTGCAAAAGCCTCAGTTTCACCCAACTGGTGAAAGGTACTTTTTATCAGTGAAGGAGCAGAAGCTGCTCAGACAGCACCAGGAAATCCTGTCCCTGCCCATAGAAGGGGGTTGGAACTGGATGATCTTTGAGGTCCTTTCTGACCCAAGCCATTCYGTGAAGCTCAGGGTATGTCCTAGTGATGTTTCACTCCCTAAATTCACTGACAGCACCCTCTAGGCACCGCTGACACCACCAGCACACCACGGGGCTTTTCCATCGACTTACACTCCATTTGTAGGGGTCCCAGGCGTTGAACCAGCCCGTGAAGTTGAGGGGCTCGTAGCCCTGCTTCACCAGGATGATGGGRGTGGCCAAGTCCCTTCCAGCAGGATGGGTTTTGAGATACTCCTTAGCCGAGGCCATGGCCTCGCTCCTCTCCTGAGCATTGGAGGCTTTGCCCACCCAGAGGAAAATCTGTGAGGGAGAGGATGGTGAAGGTCAGTGAGTCATCAGAACTTGTGCAGACATGGCTGTTTGCCCTCCCCAGCCCATGGGAGCACAGATAAGGTTGGAAATGTGTTCTCCCAACAGTCCCCCATGATTTTGAGCCCCGATTTATTCCCAAGCCAAGGAAGAATTTGCTTTTGAGACAAGCGTGAAGCATAAATACTTCAGGTAACAGCTTTTGCACGTTTCAAGGTATCTGAACCCTGTCATGGGCTGAGATCCAACCCAATAAACACCAATTAAAGCCATGACACCTGTTTGAAAATATGTCTGGGGAGAAGGAGAGACTTGCTGACCTCTTCCCATGTGTCCAACAACATGACATCATCTTCATCCAGGTCCTCCTGGCAGAAGCCCACCACCTCCGTCATGATGAACCGCCCCGTCTGGTTGGAGCACTCGAAGAGGCGAGGCTGGTAGTGTGTGATCTGCTCCTGGAACCTGCCTCATGCATGGCAGGGGAGGAAAAAGCAAAAAAAAAGGTGGAAATCKTTCCCTCCTGGCTGACTGCAGGGCCCTAAAGCTACTTTTCATGGCCTTGAAGGAGGAGGTGGAACATGGCAATGCTCATCCTGAAAGTCAGCAGTGCCAAGTTTCAGGGGATTCTCAGACCATTTTAATGATTTTTGTAGGTAATTCTTTCTCCACCCAAAGAGGGCAAAAGAGGAACTAACTCCTCTCTTATGAGGAGATGAGCCTGATGTCAGGTAAAAGCCACACCAGATCAKTTGTTTGCAAAGAAGCCCATCACCTGCCAGAGGGCTGGAGAAACCCATGTTGCTCTAAAGCAGATTCAGTGTCCTGATTCTTCTGGGGCTGCTGATGATAAMGGCTGCAAATGGAGCACGAGGTTCTGCAGCCCTTGGGATCAGATATGGGATCAGTTTACTGGAGGAAAAGGAGGATAGTCCCCTGTCTGCAGCGTTTGGACCTGAAGCTCCTGCTTCACAGAACACCTGACCCAAAACCTCGGAAAGAGACATCTCAGTGTGGTTTCTGACTGAGGTTTTGGTGATATTCTGGCCCTGTGCTCCCTTTAGTGAGAACATAGTATCAAAGGGCTCAGTTTCCTGGAGTTTTGATCCCCTACTCAATGTCCCCAGGCCGGGCCCAGGGGAACAGGCAGGCCACTGTTACCTCTTTTCACTGGCATAAGGTGCTTTGCCTCCCAGAGCTTCCCAGAACTCTGCTGGCTCCTGTCCTTCCAGAATGGTGTGCTTGTCCCGCCTGGAAACAATGTCAGCCACCATTTTGGCCATCTCCCGCTCATCTCCACTGCATCCCTGTGTTCAGGATAAAAGATTGAGGTGGAGTCAGGGACAGACTGGCAAAAATCATCTGTGGGGAAAAGCTGKCTTGGTCCTCTGGAGAGCTTTAGACCTGCCTGAATGCTCTTGAGCTGATCACTSAGAACCCATTTCTAGTCCCTGAAGAGACATTCAGCGCAATCAGGGGCACCCAGAGCAAAACTCATAGAATGACAGAATGATTTGGGTTAGGGGGGACTTTAAAGGTCATCAGGAACACCTTCCACTCAACCAGGTTGCTCCAAGCCCCATTCAATCGGGCCTTGAACACTTCCAGGGATGGGGCATCCACAGCTTCTCTGCTTTGGTTTGATCCATCACCTCATCCTGACACACAGATAAATKAATTTGCTCTCATCCCGGCTGGTTTCTTACAGCTGGAAAATCTGGGGTGATTTATTCACSTGAAAGCTGCATGAACATCAGCGCTGAGGTGAGGTGAACCCAGCATGGTTTACTTTTGTAGAGAGAGCTGTTACTGCTGACCCTCCACAGACAGAGCCCTTTCCTGGGTGCACTTTTCTCACAAAATCATTGAGGCTGAAAAAGAACTTTTGAGAACATGAAGTCCAACCATCAGCCCTGCACCACTAAATCATGTCATCAAGTGCCACATCCACACATTTTTTGAATATTTTTGACTCCACCATTGCCCTGGGCAGCCTGTTCGAGTGCCTTACAACCCTACCTGTGAAGAAATTTTTCCTAATATCTAATATTAACCTCCCTCAGTGCAACCTGARGCCATTTCTCCATTGAATCAATGGGCCACCTGCCCAAGGATTCACCTCCATGACCTAGTGGATGTAGCAGACTCAAGCCCTGCATCATCAATTTCGGGTTCCTTTGGCTGCCTGCCCCCGTCTCGCGGCAGACTCACCTTCCCACACCACAGGTAGCAGACTTGGCTGGTGGCCAGCAGGAAGACATCGTTGGAGTTGAGGGARGAGGCTCGGGCTGGCACCTCTGTGGCCTTTGTGTTCACCTCATCCGTGCCCCTCACCTGGAARAGGCGGATGGCTGGCTCGGGTGCGCTCTGCTGAGCCCGGCTGGTGCCGCCCTGCACGGAGAGAGGGAAGGGAGGCAGTGGMAGGTGAGGAGGACACACAGATCCAGGGTGTGGATGATGTAGGGAARGCTTTGGGGCTCGCAGCCCTCCCCACTGCTGCAATGATGGACCACGGTTCAGAAACGAGCAGGTGAGGGAATACAAACACCTGCTGGYTCCAGGTCAGAATGAAACATAAAGGCACAACTCCCACATTTCTCCCTGATAACTGTGTCCTGACCAGATCCCATCAGGATCCTYAAGATCCTGTGAGCAGATCGTGGTGTCTATAAAGTATTTGTCAGGTAAACTGGGCAAGGCAGCTGGACCCTGACTTCCAGCTGTGCTCAGCTCAGCTGAACATCTGCTGTGGAAACAGAATGGGGGAACCAGCACTGAGGGCTGAGGGCAATCCCCATCTCCCTCAGCCATTTGGAATATCTCCACCACAGATGCCAGCAGCCAAGGCAGAAAGTGAAGTGGGTTGGTAGCTCTGTGAAGTAATTCAGGCAAGGACAATTCAAATAATGTTTGTAGCATGTTCTGGAGAGCCCTCTCTGGACAGCAGCATTGGTAACTCACATAATGACTGCCTTATTCTATCTCTGCAAAATATTTTGGGATGGGGCTGGAATGAACATCACACATCACTGCTGGAGCTCAGGGGTGGACAATTGAGTGGGGTCAGTCCAGGACTGTGTTTACACAGTGTTCAGACTGCTTGGGAAGTACCAGAAAYGTCCCCTCTGCCAGCCCGTGCAGAGCTGGCAGGCTCCTTTCCTGAATTTCAGCCCATTTTTATTGAACTGTTTCCATGGCAGCTGCCAAGCCATCACTCGTGCTCCCACCCTCCCAAAGCCACGTTACCTCGTAGATGACCAGCCTGCCCTTGAAGATGGCCAGGAAGTGCCTGGGCTCCTTGCCCATGGTCACTCGCACCTGCACAGCCTCRTCCCCGTATTTCTTGTCCAGCTCGATGGCATTGAGGGCACAGGCAGTGATTTCATCCACAGAGGCRTGGCGGCCCTGGGGACAGAGAGGTGACACATGCAGCTTGATCAGAGCGAGGATTTAAACCTCTTCACAATCCAACATCTTGCCAATCCCAAGYGTGTGATGTCGTGAGATCAGAATTAAAACTTCCAGATATTTAAATTGCACTGGCATTCTGGTTTTTCAGACTTCAGAGTCCTATTTTTGAAGCTTCTCTCTGCAGGAAAATATGCTTTAAAAAGGAAAGAAGAGATGTTCATAAACCTGCAAAACTCCAAGAGCTGAGGTTTTAAGGGACAGTCTGACTCCAAATTTAACCTCAGTAGAATAAGCCCCATCATCTTTCACTGTTTCTGTCTGATTTTTCTAGTATTCAGTCTGATGCCAGTTTGGGATCAGTGTCCATGCTGCCCATAAAGGAGACCTTGGGATATCTGAAACCAATGAGAAAAATCTGAGTCCTTCTGGATGTTTGGATTGGGATTTTTGGGTGCAATTGCTTCCTTCAGATTTAGGCTTGTGTAGCAGACAAGGCACAGACCCCTCTGCTCCAGTTTGACCCACCTGCCACATGTAGAGGACGTAGTGGGGCCTCCCTGACCTCTGGTAGGTGTACAGGACCAGGTAGCAGTCACCCCCATAGAACTGCCCATAGGTCTTGGGATTCACYGGCTGCATTTCCAAATCCTCAATCCTCCACACCTGGGGAAAGAAACATCGTGGTGAACAGCAGCAGAGTCAAAGAACAGCCCTTTTGCTAACACACCACTGAACCTTCAGGTGTTCCCTCAGCTCCTGTCCYTGGTCACCAGAGGGAAGAGATCAGTGCCTGCCCCTCCACCTCCCCTYGTGYAGAAGCTCTAAACTGCCATGAGCTCTATCCTTGTCTCCTCCAGGCTGAGCAAACCGAATGATGCTCAGAAACACGCTGATCATTGCACCCTCTGTGAGCCAGAGCAGCTCCCTCACCTCRATCTCCCCGGAGGCATCGTCCACCATCCTCTGCTCAGCTGCGAGCTCTGGTCTGGCGTGGAGCTGGGTGGTGTCAAACTTCACCTGCTCCACCTTGGCTGCAYGTGCCAGCAGAACACAAACAAGAACCCAGTGAACGCACAACAACGCACAAACCCTCCTCACCACCCTCACACACTGTTATTGTGTGCGCAAGAAAAACCTGGCCCACGTTTGCAAAAAGCCACTCCAGCCCCCAGTAAACCAATGCTGATTTTGGAATATTCAAGAGCTCARACCCTTCAGTCTGGCTGGAATTGGCCATACAGCATGTTTCAGTGGTGGCTAGCTGGTAAAAATATTAGTAGTTTCCTGACTGAAAATTCAAAATTCTTCTCCAAATCGATAAATATTCCCCTCCTTTGAAAACACTGGTTTCAGAAATAAAATGCCAGCATTTTCTCCAGCTCATGACAAAGAAAAAGAATCTTTATGGACAGCACAGGGAGAAACACAGATGAAGAGAAAAGAGAGAGCAGGCAAGGGAAAGAGATTTGTGGCTCTGACGGTGTTATTGATGGAGATGTTCAGCATCTCTGTCATCTTCCCATCACTCATCAACAAGTTCTCTCTCTTTGGAATTGTTTACTCTCTGGGGTTAATGCATTGTAATATTGCCTTCAGCAGYGTGATAAATACACCATTTACACCCGGTGTAAACACAGCAGCATTCCCCTGACGTCAGGAGGGCTTTGGATGGGTGCCAGTGTAAATGAAAGCAGAATTTCTTATCAGGCACAGCATTAGCCCTTCATAAAGGAAATTCAAAAGTTCTTCGAGTGACAAATTTCCCATACAATTGCTCAGGGGGGAGCGACTCTCTGCCTACATTTACATTTAGAGTAATTTGGTTYATATAAGAAGCCTCAGCAGATCTGAATATTACTGAGTTCATGAATCTTTTCCATCTACCCAAGAAGATGGAAAATACAAGGCTTTGACGGGAGGTTGTGCATTAGATTTTCAAGGCCCTGAAGGCACAAGACAGCTGATGTGAATGCTGTTCCCTCAGCTGTCGCTTAGCACAGGCAGCAAAGACAAACCCAGAGCCAGGTGCTCACCGATTTTGCCAGTAGTGTAGACTTTGCCCAGCCCTTGCGTTTCGTTCTTTTCTGTCCACCTCTGGAAGAGCTGTTTGAACATGGCCGACTCTGCTCCATCATTGATCACCTCAACGTTGGTGGAGGATGGATAACCTTTGGCTTGGATAAAACCCTGGTGGGGTTCAGAGAAGTCATCAGTAGGGATACAGCAATGCTTTACAGACATGAGAAGCGGGATTTGGAGCTGAACCAGCCTGAGGAGTGAGTGTCCCTCACTGAACACTGGATTCACCCAGAGATTTGCATTCAGACTAAACAGAGGTGACTGCAAATTCTTGCTGCAGCATCCATGCTTATTTCTGTCTTTAGGGGACTGAACCCTACCCCCACCTATTTTCTCAAAACTTTTCTCCTCAAATTTTCCTGTCCCTCTCTGAGCCAGGAAGGCTGTCCTGCTTAGAGCATGGTGGAGAGCATGGGAACGAAGGGGCAGAGGCAGCTCAGCACCCCAAAACATGAGGTGTGTTCTGAAGGGACTAAACCCTCACAAATCTTTTGTTTTTTCTTTTTTTTCCCTAAATTATTTCTTTGCAATTKTGCTACAATTGAGTTAAAAGACTTCTTCAACAGAGGTGCTTGATAAAATACGAGTGGGAAGAAAACATTCTTCTGCGTTCTGCCACAGTGCCAAAATCCTTGCTCAGTTTTGGGAGCTGCTCCTGTGTTTATCTCAGCAGGCTCCAGGATGACCCAAGRTACAGCCCTGGCAGCCCTGGCTGGGGAAGGAGCCTGATTGTGGCTTCCTGAGCATCCAACTTGTGCTGTAAAAACTGCAGCCACACACTGCCCCCAGGRAATGGCAGAGCAGATGGTCCTCCCATCCCTCCCACCTGCCACCCGGAGAGAGAGACATATCTTTTGTTCTACACGTGTAGCTCAGGGCCAGAATTTGCAGATGATTGCCTGCTAAAATGAGCCTGGCTCAAGCTCTTGAAAGAAGCAGAGAGAACAGCGAGATAAGTTTTAAGGTGAAGTTTTTTTAGCTGGGTGTCTCCAGGTAGGATCTCACTGTGGGTGGAACCACTGAAGTTCKTATCTCCTGGTTAGACCTCATGGAAGATGTTTTTGGTCTTCCCATAAGCAAATGACTAATCAAAAGCTATGTTTCCTCATAACTTCACTTCAACACGCCAACTTGAAAAAAAAACACCGAAAGCCTAACTTGCTCAGGCTCCCTTGAGGCTGTTTTTTTGCTGAGAGGAARAATTGAGGAATTCTCTGATACAAAATAACACATGAATGTCAAAGCCCCTTTAATATCTGTTTCTGCACCTTTTGACCATGAATTTGTCTAATCTCATCTTGACCCTGCTGATCCTGTTGGTCTTCACCATGTCATGAACCATCAAATTCCAGAAGTCCACTATTTACCATGTAGCAAGGTATTTCCTTTTACACTTTATTTTCTTTAACCATGTTTTTCCTCAGTTTCAGTGGCAGGTCTTAGTTCTAGCACAATTTGATGACTAACAATCTTGTGTTTATGTCATCATGCCTCCCCTAGACATTTCACTTCTCTCTCTGTTATTACACAGGCCAGCTCCCCAAGACCCACACTTAATTGTAATTAGAGGTCAGCTCTAGATCAGCACGTATCAACCGCCCACAMCATGGTTTGCTCAGTATTATAACTCACCACAGCTCGAGTGAATGCTGCTTTTTTCTCTTCTGGGCTGGAGGCTTTTCCTCTCCAGACATAAATTTTGAAGCCACCTTGGTCTAAAATGTAGCAGTCCTGAGGTGAAAGGGAATAAACAGGAAATGGAAAAAAACAGATGTGAAAAGCTCTGTGCAGGCAAAGCTCATTGTTTGTAGCCTAATTCAGCTGGGATCCTTCTTGAGGATTTAGGTTAGATGTAGATTTTGCTCATTTCTCTGCCTTGCAGAGCTCTAGCCCTTGTGCTACCATTATCAGAAGTAATAGAGGATGCATTTATTGTAGTTTATAAATGGAGTACAGCTACCACCAACCCTGCAGGGCAGGGGCTCACAGGTACACTGACTTTGTGAGCACAGCTGGCTCAAGGAGCTGATTTATAATTCTAGTTAGTTAATACCTTTTTCTTAGGCATTGCTCAAAACTGGCTATTACCATCTTGGAGAAGATGTTCTCAAACCAAAACCACCACCAGCTCTAAAAGTGCATGCTGAAATATCACCCCCACCCGAGCTGGTGGGGTTCATTCAGGCCCAAATCTGTTACTAAAGGAGCAGGAAAAGTCTAAGTTAGACATCTCCACGACTATTTTGTCCCCATTTAGATCTCTGATCTGGAGCTGGAAGTGCTGCATCGCTGTGAATGCAGCAGGATCCTAAACCCAAAGTGGACGAGGTGTGTGCTGAGTCCCTRTTGCAGGGAACTGCTGCTCCAAACACACTGCAGGGCCAAAGGCTCCTCACTTTTCAAACTGAGCCATGAAAGGAAAAAAAAAAGGTTTCACATGTCTGCAAAGGGAGGCTGAGGTTTTAACAAGGCTGACATCAGGATAAAAAGGGGAGTGGGAGCCTTGCAGCACAATGCTGCTTTGGAATAGGCTGGTTCACACTGTAGAGAATTAAGGATGAGCAATTCTCTGCCAAATTTCAGTCAGAAGAAAAGCCTCTGTTTTCTGAAAAACTCTGCACAGAGGGTCTGTCAGGAAATCTCCTTCCAGGCTGGGTCACTGAGACCAGTCACTTGCTGCAGCAGGAAAACAAATCTCCCTGGTTTTGTGAGCAGAGTATTTATTTGCTCTGGAGTCAGCAGAGGGAAGGCTATCCCTGAACATCAGGTATTAAGAAGCCTTCATTCCATCTGGAATTTATTCCTGGTATGCAGCTCTCCCTCACTGTGATTGCCAAGCTAATATAATCCTTGGCTGAGAGCATCAATTTGCCATCTCTTCTTGGAACGGCTTCAACGCACCACCTACCTCCGGCTGCTGAGATTGGAGCAGGGCTAAGCTGTCCTAACCTAACAGCAGGGCTAAGCTGTCCTAGTGATGGAAGGCCTGATCATTTATTCAGGAAACAGGTGCTCAGCTGAAAACAAAGCGAGCCACAGCCTCCTTTTCTCACTGGAAACGCCACCCTGGCTTTGTCTCACCTCGTGCTGGAGCAGATCCTGCGTCAGCGGCCGGGTGGCGATCTCCTGCACCACCAGRTCGTTGTCCTTCTCGTAGACACTGCAAGACAGAGGCAGCGAGCTGAGTCAGAGCCCGGAGAGGCTGCTGTGAGAAGGGCTGGGGGTAGGGAGCGCAGCCCCACACTCACTGGTAGAGCCGCACGTTGGCTTTCTGCAGCTCGTCCGCTTTGGTGTCGGGGATGGCATCGCGGAGCTCGCCGCGCCTCTCGCCCAGCACCATCCTCATGATCTGCATCAGRTCCGGGCTGTCCCTCTCGTTGTCAATGATGCCAATCTGGGCACGGCCACCCCTCTCGCTGTCCCTGATGCTCCGAGCCAGAGCCAGACCCTGCACAGGGACACACGGGGGTGAGTCTGACACACACACACACCAAATGCAGCGAGCCCCAGACCCAGAGCACTGACTGAGCACCAACAGCCCAGCCAGACCCCCACAGCTCGCTGAGCTCCCAGTGTCCTCCAAATTTAGCTGTTAAAGAAGCAGATTTGCCTGCAAAGCCTGATTATTAACTAACTCATAGGAAAATGTTGCTAATTGCAGTCGCTGCTCCCGCAGGATGCAGGCGTGTGGGAGCCACAGAGGCACTGCCAGCGAGTGACTGGACACTGGTCCAATGGTCTCATGGGATGGTCTGTGGGAGAGTTTTCCACATGCTGAGGCCAACGAGGCAGGATGCTGCAGAGCTGCAGGACCCCTGCTGCCCCATGGCGACGTTTTACATTTAAATGTTTCAAGTGTTCAAAAAACGCGGATGTCTTCTGTGAGAAAAGCAGYGTGAAATGTCAAGCAGCTAATTAGGCTGAAATCTCCATTTTCCATTGACTTTTTTCCCCCATAACTCTTACTTCAACAGCTTTGAAAGATTCCTCCCTTTGTCAGACATAGGCAATGACCTGCTTGAGGCCTGAGGTGAACCCAGCAGCCACAAACCTGCTCCCCCTCCTGTGCTGAGGGGTGCTTTATCTCTTCTTCAGTATCCACAGGATCTCCCCTGTGCCCTGAAAATGGCATTCCCTGTGGAGATTCCCCCTCCCCCAGCTCACCAGCGGGCACCACACACAGAGCAGATCACCTGCTTTTTAATATTATGACCACGAGCCTGGCCACCAGCTTTCTGATGACCCATTGCTGTATCTTGCTTTATTAATATCTCTGCATCTTGGTTCCTCTACCAGTGAAATAAAGATAATGATCCCTTTGCAAAGTGCCTTAAGAGCTATAGATCTGACYTATCAGCATCTGGGTTATGCATTCCTGCTTGTCTCACACCTGCCAAGCTGGAATTCCCTGTTGATGCCGTAAACAAAAAAAAAATTAAATTAATCTACCCTGGAGTGGTTATTGTAGCTAAACCTACAGGAGTTGCTGACTTTCCARTCCCATGTCATGCAAACTACAGGGCACAGAGGGGTGGAAATGAGCTCCAGAGGGAGCTGGATGATTTTCTGGGGCTGGAACTAGTGATGTGCCCTCAGCTGCTAGTGAAACCCAGCCTGAGGCCAGGTCTGAACTGCAGCAAAGCACTTCCTTGGGCCCCTAAAACAGCAGATGGGCAAGCAAGAAATTTATCATTATTTACCCTGCTCATCTCCATGTTGTTGCTCTTAAAATTTTCACTATGCAAACACCACCTGGTTTTTCTTTATTTTTTTTTCCCTAGGCATACAAAAATGCCACCTTGAACCAAGTGGCTTTTGCCTGTACTCACCCTGGATTTCTCAGCAATGCTGCAGCTGGGTCCATTCCACTGGATCAGCACTTTACCGAGGTCCAGCAGGAAAACATCGCCCTTGTTGAAACTGTCCCAGGAAAGCGCCACCTGTCACGGGGAAATGAGAGTTTGGCAAAGCGGGGAAGACAAAGAGAGCTGCAGGTGACACATCACAGCCATGGCAAACCTGTCCCTGGGTTTGGAAGAATGGGTTTGCAGTGACTGCTCACTCTGCTGGCACTCAGCTCTTCATGGAAATACCAAACCCTCACGTGAGGACTTGAAAAGTATCCTGAAATAGAGGTCCTTGGGCAGAAATTGGATACCCAGAAGGCAAATCTACTCRAAAATGAGTGTAGGATGAGAAGGAAAGAGAAATGATCCATAAGAAGAGCATGTCTTCTTCTCACCTCTGTGGCTGACACGTGCTTCTTCCCCTTGACGTGCAGAAGGCGTTTGATGTTGTACATGTTGGTCTCCACGTGTTTAAATCCCGAAGCCACTCCTCCCTTCTTGTAGCTGTTGTGTAGCAGAGAATGAAGGGTTAGAGCTGGTTAGAAAACACCTTCCCTCTATCCTCTGAAAACATCCTAAGCTTTAGGTGACAATGAGAAAATCTAGAGGCAAAATAACCTCAAAGCCCTAAAAATGCAATGTCAAATGCTGAGGTGCCTCACTAGGCTGTTCATGGTCCTTGTCACGGTGTCTGCCTCTTTTGGCTGTTGTGCAGCTGCTGTGCACACAATTACAGAGTCATAAAACCCTTTAGGTTGGACAAGATTCAATTCCAACCATTAAGCATCCTGGGAGCAGATGAACAGGCAGGTCAGGGATGGCAATGGAAGTACAACACAACCGAACCAAAAATCTCATTTAACCCCATCTTGAATTGAATTCAAYTGACAATTTAAATAGTCAATAAGCATTCAGTTAAAATATGAAACAGACTTGGCAGGAAACAAACTTCTTGCTAAAATGTTGTTTTCTTCRAAACATTTGTTCTATTAAAAGTAGCTTAGACAAAGAACTGTCACCAGAAGCAGAGCAAAATTGTAAACAGGTATGGGACACTGTCTTTCTCTCAGATTTTACCTCACTTTTTTTTTTCTTCCATCCTTGAACACAAGCTTTGCAGCAGACACTGTCTGCACTGTTATCACCTCATGCCACAACACCATCCCCTCCTCCCAACTCTGCACAATCACATCATGAGAGGATGCAACCCCCCAGGGAAGTCTCACAGCCCTTTTAACATTTTTTTTGACAAGTCCAACCCACTCCTATATGTCCTAGGCCATTTTAGAAAACAGGTCCATTGTTCATACTACAGTAATAATTGACACAATGCAATTGTCATTTAGGGGAAAAAGGAGACAATTATTGACTGTAGTTTTGCCATGTGGGTAATAGATGCATTTTGTCGTAGCTGGAAAGGTACTGGCTAATGTGGTCAGAAATGCATTTTACAACACTTTAGATTTGTTTGGCCCGGTGTAAGATATCCACAGACGGATGCTCTGGTGATTATTCCACCTGCCAAGATGTGGCAAGAGCTTGCTTTCATTTCTCATTCTGCCTCAGACTGCCTGACTGTCCACGGGGATGTGGTTTAGACCAAGATTGGTTCTAATTCATGCTGATTTCAGAGGCAGATAGGTTTCTAAACAGACTAGTTTTGAAGGTCTGATTTTCAGCCCTTCATTGTCCCTTACTCATCTTTAAGATGAGGTTAAGAGCACTTTTCTGTCTCAGAAAGTTCTGAGGAGATTCATGAGAGGTTGTAGGCATGCACAAGACAGAGAGATCCAGCCAGCCTGGGATGGAGGGCATTGACCCAGGAAGGGTTTTTGTCTGAGTTTCCTTCAGTTGTTTAAAACCAAGGCACTCAGGCTGTTTATTGCCAGTGAAGATCCTCCTGCAGGACAGTGATTGGAGTCCTTCCAAAAACTCCAGAGTGAGCAAAGACTGCAAGACTGCATCCCATATATCAACATATCACATAGTCAACAGTGTCTTTTAGATGACAGAAGTTCTGTCAAACTTTCCTTCCAGGAAATATTACAGGAATATTGCTCCYRGTATGAGCCAAATCAGCACTTCACTTCAAGGTGGATATTAGCCTGAAGTGCCYTGAATGGGCACTTAAAACTCTGTGGAGGAGAGGAAGGAAGACCCTGGGGTGACCAAAAGGGAGGTTAAGATGCAATTACCGCAAATATCTGGGAAAATGACCAGCGGAGCACAACGCCATGGCTCCAGACTCAATGTTATAAATAACTCCTTCAAACAGGAATTCTTTGCTCTCAATTTCAGCCATCATTGGTGCTGACCTGTATTTTCATTTTTTTGAGGTGTGGATGGCTCTGAGAAGCAGAACAGCAGTGGGAACCCTGACCCACCTCACTGCAGGTCATTTTTATCCACTCACATGATTCCGTTGCGGAAATAGCTCTGGAAGGTCTCGGACTCGTGTCCCTGCACCTCGCGGTGCTGCACGGGGCTGCCCCCCAGYGCGCTGTCCAGCTGGGTCACGTACATGGCCGCGGCGCCCTGCTCGTCCTGCGACGAGTCCTTGCCGATCCAGAAGTGCAGATCCACGGCGGAGCCACGGGASGTCCTTTTGGCCTGGAAGGGGTGCGAAGGACAGGGCAGGATGAAGGCACTGYTCATGTTTGTGTTTCAAARCCAAGCAGCCCTTTCCCAGTTCTGCCTTTCTCCTGAGCAAGGGGAGAGAGGAGGAGCCTCAGGTACTCCCTGGGAGCTCTCCTGAATAAAGAGATTCATTACATGGATTTATAAAATCCACTAATGGATTTTATAAACTGAACTGACGGATGTTTCTGCCTGATATTCTTTCATAACTCTTGTTTTCCAGGCAAATGGAGCACCTGTGCAAATTACAAAAATTAATGTGTTCGACTTGTCCTGCTCTTGTAGATTTTGATATTAAAACTGGAAGCAGATTCTCCTCACAGATCGCCCTTTGAAGTGCAATGCACACTGCTATTTATTTGCCTGGAGATGCTCCTCTTTCTTTCCTGTTGCCTTTCTCATATCACACAACACAGCAGCACAAACTGCCTCRGAATTCCTGCTGACTTGCAAAACAGACATAACTCCAAATGAAGCCGAGCCAGTGTGTGCATGCTGGGATTCATCTTATTACAGAAAAACCCAGCAGCCTAAAAAAAGGAGGCAAGCAGGCTGAGAGGAAGGTATGCTTAGAGTTATGTGAGTTGTGCCAGTTATTTTTCAGCACCCACTGAGTTAAATCCCATCGTGGACACCTGAGAAAGGTAATAAAAGCTCATTTTATAAGCTGGATTTGACACTAAGTTCTGTTTATTTGCTTTGTGCAGTGATACCATGGTGAAACACAGCAGAAGGAGTTGGATAAAATACAGCTCAGTTCCTGAGGCACAAATAATTAATTTGAGGAAGAATCGCTCAATTTCATACATTGCTATTGAAGATGATCAAAGTCCCATTGTTCCACAGACAATCTTTATTTGGAGAGACTCCAGTGAAGAAGCAGAATGCAAAGATGAATTTTTAYCCTCCTGCCTTCCAGGGAAAATGAGAGCAGCGGGCTGATTAAGGGCTTTTCTGCCTGGGGAAGTTGTTGCAACAGAAGCTGAGCCTGGGAGCATCAAAATCCAYATTTACACTGTCAGCTCCCTGCAAGAACACCGGTATTCCACTCTAAGCATGTGTTTGTGRGCTTCCAGCACTCAGAAGGTATCCTGAAGGCATGTGTGTGGTGAGTTTGAGCAGGAGACACATCCTGTGTGCCATCCCAGCCTGCTTTCCCACCCTGGCATGTGTTGTTTTTGGTTATTGTGGGACAGCGGAGGCGTTGCTGCCTCTCCMCTGACAGAGATGTTGCAGGAGGCACACTCAGACCCACAAAGTGGGAATTGCTGCTGGTTTCCACCATATGGATGGGATTTGGTGCAACAGGACCTGGGCTGCTCTGTGCAGATGAACAAGGGAAGGGATTTTAGGGGGTGAGGGTAATGCATCATCCTCCCACTGAATTCTGGGAACAAGAGGCAGTTTGCACAGAGCARAGCTGGTTCTCAGCAGCTCCTTGTGCTTCTGGCCAGCCCAGGGTCAGCTGATTGCATGTAGGTGTGGGCCTAATTTGGGTGGGGCTGATGGAGCATCCTAATGAGGACGTGGGATGGGCAGCAGAGCCTCTGCTGCTTACGTGACACACGACATCCTCATCTCCCACATCACTGCTGAAAATGAGACCCTCCAGCTGGGCACATCCCACATCCCCAGGGACTCCCATCACTCATTCAAATGTGGGYCTTGACTGGGTTTTCCAGGAATGCACTGGCCATTTTGCCATGGCTGGGCATGACTCAGTTGATTGGGAGATAAACATTTTTAATGAATTACTAAGTTAATGGCTCCTCTGAACTTCTGATTTACTAAACAGACAGTGTTGTTACAACAGCCACATGAAATTCAGATCTGTGATTAGATGGTGAGCACACACGCACAACCACTTTAACAGTGCTTTTTCCACAGGATGGGGTACCTAGGAACCAAGTCAGATCTAAATAAAAAGGGCTGAAACGGCTGCCCAACAGAGACCAATGCATCTCCTTAGTTTTGTCTTTGTTAGTCTCACTCACGTGCAAAATGATGTAACAGTCTCCTTCAAAAAAAGTCCCGTAAGCTTTTTCAGGTACAGGAACCATCTTCATATTCTGTAAAGAAATCAAGAGTTTGGGTCATTGCTAAAACTTGAGAGCCAGAAGCTGGTGTGTATGAAACAGGACAGGCTGGGGTGCACAAAGCACTGAGGTGACACTCAGGGTTTGGAGAAAGGAGAATCAGGGCTGAGTTTGTGAGCTGGGAAAAGCCACTTCTGGAGGGAATCTCCAAAACACTGAGGGGCGAGAAGGGGAAAATGACTCTGCTGCTTGGACAGACTGACAAGCACATTTCAGTCTCCTTGCTTTCCTGCAGTCCTGTAGATCCAGATCAGGGGGTCAGGCTGAAGTGCTCCAGAGCTTGCATTTGTAGGGAATTTCCCASGAGAGTGAGCACATCCCATCCTAGGTTTAGTTTTGGGCACAGTTTTTGCTCAGTGCCCGTGAGTTCAAGGACAACTTTTGGATCTTTGTTAGGATAATCACTCTGCCAGGGGTTCAGAGCAACCAGCAGAGCTGAGAAAAGACAGAGCTGAGGACACTGATGGGYCCCTCACCCCTCCAGACCTTAATTGCCAACTTCCTCTGGAAAAAGGGCATAATTAACCATCCATGCCTGCCCAGAGCAGGTGCCTGGATGTGCCACCCACCAGTCCCCACGCGGCTCCTGCGCTGGAGCAGGCTCTGTGGTTCCCTGAAATTAGAGACACACGTTCTGCTGCTGGCCTGACTTGTTTCCCAGCATACCAGCTTGACCCCTGTGAACCCACACAGCTCTAATTACAGATCCTCTGGAGAGCAGCTCAGAGCAGGGCTTTGGAGAGGAATGGGAAAGTGAAGACCCTGTGATGTTTGGAACATAGCTAAGACCTGCAGAGTATCACTTGGAGATGYGTTGGAGCCCCTTCCCACTGCTCCCCTGAGTGAACTCTGCACCTCAATCTAAACCATCTCTCATTGCAGGGGAATGTTCTTGGTGAATTGGGCCAGGAAAAGGCAGAACTGAGCACAGCTCAGCTCCAGTCCAGAATCAGACACCACCACCAGCAGAAGGTGACCTCACAGGCTGCAGGACCTCTCCTTGCAGTGGCAGAGTAGGAAAAGCAAGGAAGATGTACAAACAGACTCCACGGAATGTCTTTGCTGTAATATAGGTGTCTTCCCTGTGGCAGCTGCTGGAATAGGACTAAGGCTGCCTGTGGATAACCCATCTTGGTGAAACAGGGAATTTCTGGTGCATTACAGCAGCCTTGTGCTGGTTCCAAAAGGGGGTGAGGAAGTCCTCCAGTGCTGGAAGAACGGTTTCAGCCTCATCACATTCCTGTTTCCTCAGTAAATATTATCATCTCTGCTTTACAGAGCAGGAAACCAAAACAATAACATGTTGAAAGCTGCATGGGGAGATGCTGGGTCTGTTTCCCACTGCATCTTATCTGTAGGACCCTCTTTTCCCACACAGATTGCTGCAGGAATTCTCCTTTCTCCAAACATAAACACACACCCAGAGACGTGCAGGGGACATGTGCTATCACTGTGACAGAGGACATGTGGCATCACTCCTGTCATACCTCTATGCCCCATATCTGCAGTCCCAGCTTCCTCTCGATGGTTGGGAGATTGGTGTCACCGTCYGTCATCCTGCACTCTGAGCTGGAAGGCAAAGGAAATAAAAAACAAAATAAATATATAATTGGATGGAACAGCGASTGTGCTGGCCAGCTGGGCTTTTCTTACCATCAGTGCAGATTTAATACAGAAAATCCTTTCAACTGTCTCTTTGCTATTAGCAGGTGGGATGAACCCCCATTCCCAGGCTATCCATGCTCAGGGAGGGTCAATCAAAGTCTGGGATCACAGCCCAGCAAAGCCTGGACAGGACACTGTTGTTCTGGYGGGGGATTATTTTCCCTGGATTTGAACTGGTGGAAAGGATTCCCCAGGATGCTGGACCTGACATCAGCACTGGTTTGTTCCCACCATGGCATCAGTGGACCTCCATTAGACCTGTGTCCTCCTGGACCAGGTCAGGTCTCCTGGCCCCAGGGCACTGGGAGCCCAAGGAATGAAGCCTTTCTTTATCAGGACAAGATTCAAGTTTCAATGAAGGCAGGTATCTCAGGGCAAGGCAGCAGGCTCCAGCTCCATGCAGGCACAGCCAGCAGAGCACATGGAGTGATCCAAGCCATGTCCAAAATGTCTATTTTAGACAGAGTTCAGTAGCTTCCTAAGCTCTGCTGCCTGCATGGGGAAGAAGCAGGTTCCAGGTTGTCCTCACAAAGGTGTCTGAGGACATTTGAGATGGTTTTGGTGTCTCCAGCTGCCCCTCTGATGGGGGGAGGTCTCCCATCCACCCTCTATAATATCTATCAGTTGTGGGGGGAAAAAAGGACTATCCTTAGCTATGCTCCCTGTTCCTACTGCTGAGGTTTTGCTCAAGAAACAGCTTCTGAACCCAGGTTGTTTACAGGGCAATTTCCTGAAGCAGATGAAATCCCAAGCAACATTCATAAAAACGTGGAGTTCCATCCTGTGTGAGCTGGCTCCGCTGCAGGGACCGTGTTTGTGTGGGGCACAGCCCAAAGCAGTCTTTCCCCTATGAACCAATCCTGCCCACAAATCCAGGCCCAGCCTCGAGAGAAAACACATCTCACTGTTCTWCTGAAGGAGGGAAAGAACAGAGATGTGATCCCTACCAGAAGGTGTTCGTTGCTGGTGTTGTGAGAGCATGGAGGGATGTGCTGCACGTGGCACCAGAAAGGCATAAGGACATCAGTTTGTACACAGAGCACAAATAATGCTGCCACAGGCAGGAACATCGGTCCTTCCACATCTCCCACAGCCCAGAGCTGCCAGACCCTGGCTCCCTGCATGGGTAGCAGGGAGATGCAGGTGTTTCCAGGGGTGCTTTGGGTACAGCCCAACTCCTCTCTGTTCCCTGAGCTGTGCTCAGCAGCAGTAGTCAGACGTGCTCACTCCTCCCTAAACACAGACAGATCCCAGGGACTGCTGGAGACTGAGTCCATGCAGCCTCAGGAACACATTCAGTGACCTTCAGCTCCCTCTCGGGTCCTCCAGAGAGTTTCCAGGCAAGAAGACAAACAACAGGGACAAAAAAAAAAAAAGACATTATTCACCTCAGTTCCCAGAAAGGTGATTGATACCCACACAGATTGAAAGCCAGATCCAGGAAGGTATTTCAGGGTCCACACAGGAGACAGACACTGTTCTAAGTGGTGTCCTGACCCACCTACAGCCCTTATTTTGTACTGAACAGAAAAACATGGTCTCAGCTCAGATATTTAACCAAAAGACCTCTCCCTTTGTTTAATATCACATTCAAAAAGTCCCTATCAAAGAAAAACCCAAGCAAAGCCTCCTCCCCTCAGCCATTTTTTAATTTATTTAGGGTTTTTYCTTCCAGCATCAAAACAGGAAGAACCTGAAAACAAAGCCAGAAAATTACATTTATATTTGAGAACAGTGAAGTTTTTTAGGACCACCGACACTTCTCCCTGCGGAAGGCAGCAGGTGCTCTGCTTGCCTCCTCACAGCTCAGGAAAGCAGCAGCTGGCCAGCTGTGAGACACAGCTGGATCCCTGCTCCTCCCAGCACCCCACCTCTCCCAGAAAAGTTAACCCACAGGATGTTGAGATTCCTCTGACCACTGCCAGTCATGTTGGACAAAACCCTCTGAGAGCCAGCACTGCTTTACAGATCCCAAATCAAACCTGTTTGACTAAAAACAAGGATTTTGGATCTCCTCTGCTCCCAGGGGTCCTTTCTCCATCTGAAACCTCACAATAASTGCTGACCCCACACTTTTCTGAGAATTGGTGTCCCTCCCTTCCTCCTAAATCATTTAGCTGGGGGAGTGTGAATCACAGACAAGGCTGGCTGTTTCTTTGGACTTTCCAGCTTCTTTCGGCTGGTGGCCAAGCTAGAAATAATAGGAATATGACTTATATAATCAGACAGCTCATTTCATTAATGATTTAATGTGGGGTTTTAATCAGATGATCCCATAATTCAACTCCTGTCCAGACAATAAATCCGGTATTTACGGAGTGAAATCTTCCCATCTGTGCTGAAATCATGAAGGGCAGAAACTTTTATAATTTAAAAAGAAGAAAAAAAAAAAAAAAAAAAAGATGTTGAGAGTCTTGGCCAATTCACTGTGAGGTTTCAGCAGCAATGTCTGGGGCAGTCCTTATCTCAGTCAAACCAGTTTTGCTCAGCATTAGGTGAAATGCAAATTGGCAAAAGGTGTGAGTCAACCGCCTCTGGGGCAGGAATTCACCAGGGAAAATCACTGGTTATGGGGATGGACTTTTGCTGCCTTGTGCACAGACACAGCTTTACCTGTGAAGGGAGGAGAGAAGCAGCTGCTGCTCATCTCTTTGGTACCTCATTAAGAATATTCAATTTCCACCTCCAGGACCAGTGCGAATGGCTATCTCATTGCTACCATTTCTAGCCAGGGGCCCTCTCCACAGGAAGAGGAAGAAAGTTCACCCCATGAACTTGGGCAGAGAGGTGGCCTCTGCACAGCAAAGGCAGTTCCTGGCTTGGAGCTGCTCTGCGGGGTCATCACCACTCGCTTAAGGTGCTGTAAATTAAATTGCAAAGGACAAATGCTGCTGCTGACCGAGGGCAGGGAATGTGGAACCTGAAGATGGGTGGCTGGCCCTTTCCTGGATGTGTCAGCCAGGGACACCAGGAGCCTCTGGAGCTAAAATCAAACTTTCCTGTCACAACCCAGGCAGCAAAGCTGTGGGTGAAGGCAGATGGGTSTCCCTTACCCCCGCTGCCCTTCCTGCACTGCCAAAATCACAGCGACACTGCTGCTGGCTAAACCCAGCCCTCATCCCCTCCCCAGCCAGCGTGAGTGGGGAAAAGCTTCTCGTCAGGAAGGACAACGTGACTAATGGAGTGTCAAGGTCACTGCCGAGGCTGGCTAATGATTAATGGCTGGGGTGGAAGCGCCAGCAATCCCTGCTTCCTTTGGGTCAGCCRTGTCCAGAGCCCACACCGAGCAGGACATTCCTCCTGGGCTGTTTGGGTGGGGAGGGAAAAGAAGGACTTGGGAGGGGGACTGGGGAACATTTCAAACTCCCGAATCCGGGCTGCTCTGGCTCGTCTGGGTTTTGGCGGTGATCGCTGGGTTGTAGTCACGGCAATAAAAAAAAAACCCCAGTGAAATGACTAATGCTCTGTACAGCTTTGGGAAAATAGGAAGCAGCTGTGGCTCCAGCCTTTCCAGGCTGAAAAGCCTAATTATTGGGAATACTTGGACTGGCATTAGATGAGGTAAAGCAAGGGCTGTTGAATTGCTTTCATTGTCTCCACTGTAGCTGGGCATCTGGGCCCAAGTAGGTGCCATTTTTTGTTTGCAGAGAGGACAGTGGTTAACTCCTGTTTTGCCCAGAGGAATGAAATTCCTTGTTGCAGTTTCCTTGTGTGGCTCATCATCTGCAGCTCAGGAWCAGAGGCTGTCTCTGGTGACTGTCCAGAAGTACCGCACGCAACCTCTGCAAGGCTGGCTTCCATTTCTCTTGCAAGAGGAGAAAAAGCAGCTTTTATCCCACAGGAAAATGATAGGAACAGCCAGCCAAGGGGCTTGTGTCACATTCAGAACCACAAGACCTTCCTCCAATCCATGGTGGATGTGCTGGAGYGTGGTGGTGAGGCAGGGAACAGGATAAAGTGTTGTGGGGGTGGGAAAGGAGGAAAAAGCACAGCTCAGCTCAGCTCATCCTCCTGCTCCAAGACCCGTGAGGTCCAGGTTCAGGAGCTCAGTGTGGCCAGAAAACCAAGGACAGGGCTCTGCCCAGACACGCCTGGGTGACCACAGAGAGCACTTCAGCCTYCTTGGAAAGAGCTGTTGCCTGGCAGCTAAAATTACGTAAAGCAGGCCCTGAAATAAGACGCTATTTCTGATCACGGTGGGCAATTAAACAYTGGAACAGCTTATTAGGGAAGCTGGCAGGCTCCTCTTTCCTTAATGCCTTTGAAAGGAGAGGGGGAATGGCTGGGGTGTGCTCTCTGGGCTCTGTGGTGCCCCCGCTTAGGTGCTGATCCTTTCCCAGGTTTGGCAGCAAGGCACAAACATGGACTGGCCTTCGTGCTGCAGACACCTGCACTGGCCAGAAAAGATCCCTGGTCCATGCTACACAATCATCAGCATGGATCATGAGATGGTTGGAAGGGCTTTTTTAGACTTAAGCAATGCTGAGTGCAAACCCAAGAYGAGGCATTGGATGRAGGAGCTGAGATTGTGCTCATCTCCTCAGGGTCGGTGGCTCTGGAGATAAGAGGGGACTTCCCTGATTTCAGAAGGGCAGGTTTTCCCCTTTCTCCATGAATGGCTGCCAGGGATCACCCCACCATGAGGCATCTGACATCACAGATATTTTCTGGCCTTTGCTCGTGGGCTGGGATGCTGARTCTGTTTGGAGTTAATGTCAGTGAAGATATAAGAGCCTGGGATGAAGAGATGGTTTCATGCTAATGATGGCCTCTCAAACTGAGAGTGCTCTACAGCCCAGGAGAGCTCTGAATTCCCTATTCAGTCAATTCAGAGGATGCAGAAACCTGGATTCACCCAGCAAAGTAATTTCTCAAGCTCTGAAAGAGCAATAACCATTTTGCCCTGTATGGAAAAGACTGACCAGTGTTCTCTGGACCCAGCTGCTCTCTGGAAATTTACCCCATTTCTAACCACCAGGCATTGCAAGAAGAGACCTCTGGCTTAGTGTGCCTCCCTCAAACCCGTGTCTTCCCCACCTGGCCATTTCTGGCATCTCTGGTTTTGTAGCTGATACTTGGTCATTCCCARRAAACCACTGAGGCTGTGAGCTTCAYCTTTCAGCTCCTTGTGAGGATRGACTTTGCACTAAWCCTCCAATCCTTCCATTGTTCCTAACACAAAAGCCAAGAGCCTAAGGAAATACTAGGTTCCTGGGAAATAACCACCTTCCCAGTTGCAACAGMCCTCAATCTGCATCTCATCTGCCTCTTCACATTCCTCAGAGGACATCTGATTCAGAAGGAAAGGCATCTCATGATTTATCTCCTCTGACTCTGACCGGCCCCTGCAGCTGCATTTCCACCTGCCATGAATTCCAGCTCCACACCTCCCTCCATCCAGGAAATCCTGCTCATCTCTCCACACCTCTCTCTTCACGATTCCCCTCTGTTCACCTCACTGCTGGGAGCGTTCCAGCAGCCTGATCTTTAAGCAGATGGTCTTGGGAAACTGATTTGTAAGAGCAGATTTCCACACCCCCCCCCCCCCCCCCCCCCCCCCCCCCCCCCAAACTGCTGCTACTTCTGAGTCCTCACTATAAAATTTTACCAGCTCGTCCTGGGAACAGCAGGAGCTGCATTGTCCCAGCAAACTTCTCACGATGTGAGAACAATGCGCTGACAATTAAATCAGAGCTTTAACTCCAGCCACAGCTCCCAAGTCACACGGTCTGAGTTTCCACATTCATCACGCTGGACGTGGAGCCCAGCAGAGCCTGGCTCTGGGATGGGCAGAGCCCCTTGGCTSAAGGTGGGGCTGGCAGGGCTCGCCTTGGGGTCCAGCAGAGAAGGGCAGAGCACCCACACAGCTCCTGACTCAATTTTTTCCTGGGAAACCCTTCTTCCCCAGGATCTCTTTGAAAGCAGGAGGCTCTTCAGGCAGGCAGGATCTCTGGCAGCCCTAAAAGACCCAAAGCTTCCATGAACAGCAGCAGAGGCTGAGCTGCAGGAGCATCTCCCTGAGATCAGCCCCTGTGAACAACAACAAACTCCTGCTGTGCAAAACCACCTCTCTCTGAAGATCCATGAGATAAAAACAGAGCCACAAGGAGCTGTTAAAAACATTCTGCATCCAAGCCCCTTGCAGCAGCATCGCCCTGGTGGGGTGCCAGGTGCGTTTTTGTGAAATAATAAATTTCAGCCTGGTGCTGTTTTACTACAGAGGTACACAGTGCACCTCTGGCTCCTCTCCGTGAGGTTTGGAGCCATCCCAAGGGAGAGAAGAGCAGGGAGCTTGCCAATTCATCAGGAACAAACCTTTCCATTCTTTCAGCTCTTTCTCCCCTGGTGAGAGGGAGAGATTCCTGGCTYAGGACCAGCGCTGCATCCAAAGGCAGGGCTTTGTGCCACAGCGAGGGCAGGAGATGCACGCAGAAGAAAATAAAGCTGAAGCCATTTTAACTCCTCTTCTTCCTGGTTTCCAGGGAAGAGCTTCAGGTTCTAACTTTTAATTACTCACCACCTCCAACAAAAAAGCCACCATCCTCTGCCACATCAGCTTTTTAACAGAGCATTATGTGACCTCACGGCTGCAGGTTAAGTAAAAGCAGAGCTGAGACTTCAGGGAGGAGAACAGGTGCTTGTTCACCTGTGCAAGAGCTTCCTGAGCCCTGGGGAGCACCTGCTCTTCAAACGCTTACAGGAAGGAGAAAAACCTCAAAAAAATGCATTTTCCCAGATGAAACTGATGAMATACCCACAGCTTCCTATGCAGAGCCTGGAGGAAGGGTAGGAGAAGGGGACAGAGGCTGGGATTCATCCACCTTCACTTGGGTGTCTCAGTTTCRGGTGCACAACTCTAAGGACAGCTTCCCCTTATTTTGGTATTTGCTGTAGGGTAGAGCCAGTGCATTTTGGACAGGAGGCACTTGCTTTTCCATTAGCCTAACAGAAAAACCCCTGGATGGGAATTCCCACTTGCCACTCTTCCCTCCAATTCTCCCAGCGTGTGAGGGCTCAGTCCCACCCACTGTTCCCCAAGATTCTGCCTGCCAGATCTGCCAGCAGGAGCTGGGACAAATTCCCCAAATGAAACCTCCATGAAACCCCAAGTGCCAGCRGCCACCTGGCCCATCCTTCTCAAAAAACAAGTCTAAGAGTTATGATTTTTACTGGTTCATGTAACAGTTTCATATTCATTGTAAGAATTCTGACGTGTGTGTGTGTGCAAGATAAAGAGCAGCTTTTCCCTGGTGCATAAACACAGTTTAATGAGTGGAGCTGAATAAGCCCTTTTTAGGGGGCTTATTTATTTATTTTTATTAGTTTTTTGGCTTATTAATTTATCTTCCSGTGGTAATGGAGAAAGGATGCTGCTCTGCCTCTGCTCAGACCAGCTGGAGAACTGGTTCCAGAGCATGGAAAGTGACCAGATTAATATCCACTAGCAAAAGGAAGGGACAGTTTGAGTTTTGTCCCAGTTCAGACCTGCAAGCATGRCATCAAACTTGGAAAGAGAAACACAGGACCTCTGAAAAAAACCCCAACAATTCCATTTTGGATTGCAAATGAAGAACCCTGGGCCTCAGCAGGTGCTCCGTGGGTGATTTTGCACTCCCATCTCTGACCCAGTGAGATGAAAAAGGTTTATCCATGGGGAGATTTTGTTTCTCAAGCAGCAAAGCTCACCCCTTGTGAGGGCTGGCACAACTCTAACAAAAGACACCTGAGCTGTGTCAAAACTGGGGGATGAGCTAAYCCACCCAAGCTGCCACTGGGATGGGCGCTGAGCCAGGCTGGGAGTTGCCTTTCCTGAGCTTTGAGGTCTTGGAAACAGAGCCAGCCCTTCCCAGGATCTCCTTGAACGGAACCCCAGCACCSCACACCTTTTGGGCAGCAGACACCCACACAGGTGTCACCCTCCAGGCTCCTGTTCACACCACACACGTGGCATGTTTGTCACTGTGTCCCCATCCTTTCCAACCCCCAGTGGGCTGGGAGAATGCTCTTGGCTCTCCTGGGACTTGGGAGGTGACACTCAGCTTCTCCTGGCAGAAATGAAAATGAAAGCAGAGAGAGCAGCACACCACCTGCACAAAGCCAAATGAATAAAACACCCCTGAAAGCACTGCAAAAACAGCTTTAGAAACACTGAAACAACTGCTTTATAAACACTGAAACAACTGCCTTAGAAAGAGTCACTCATCCTGGACAACTTTTGTCACCTGGAGCTGCCAAAGGGAGTTTTGTCTGAGCACCAAGATAGAGGAACCAGGCATCTGCAAGGCTGGGATGGGTGGGATAGCAATGAAGGACTGTAATTCAGGCTCCAGCACACTCCCAAAGGGAAGGTGAGTACCCAGACTGTCTCTAATCCAAAAAAGAACACAATTTCCAGCACTGCCCATTTCCAACCCTGTGCAGCTGTGCTTTTAAGAGAAATTTTAAATAAAGGGCCAGGCACAAACCTATCCTTTCATCTCAGGGCATGGCAACAGGACATTTTTAGGTGGAAGAGGTTGACTGCTCTGAATAGCTCCTTCCACAGGAACTGCCCAAGACAGAGCTCAACCGTGCAATTTAATGTCCCCCACGTGTCACATCTCTGACGTGGGTAAAAGGTAATGACAACTTCCCCTGTTACTGTACTCAGCACTGCCTCAGATAAGCCTGGGGAGGCTCAGATAAAGCCAGATAACAAATGGCAGGKTTTCTGTTACCAGCAGAGATCCTTGGAAATCAAGGCAGCTGAATTGGGCACCCATTGCCTGATGCCTGGACTTTTCAGATTGAAAGATGCCAGAACGACTTAAAGTGATGATATTCACCCCTTTCTGCATTCCTTTTACATCCAGAATGGGTGGAAATGCAGTAGAAATGTATAATCACCCAGGATAAACCATAATTAGGCCCATTTCCAGGGTTGCATTATGTGGAGAGAGAGCTCATGAGAGGARAGGTTTTAATGAGTTGTGGGASAGTGTTTTCCCCTTSTGACTGAAGGATCTGTCCCTCTGAGGRGACGGCAGAAGCTGAAGAACACACGTGAATAAACAAAGAGCTGGAGCAGAGATATTTTGGGTGTGGTGTGGCCACACTGGGTCCTTCCTYGTGCAGATGGACATTTCACACTTGGACATTTCAAGCCCAGTCTGTGGCTTGTGTCAGTCCAGGGTGAATCTCAGAAAGCTGTCACAAAAATGTGATGACGGAGGGACCTTGAGGAGGGTCAGGGGTGCCACAAGGGTTCCCCAGGGGTGACAAAAAAGCAGCTGGGGCAGGAACAGCAAGGCAGCACCAAGGCTTTGGCTGTGCCCTGAGATCCTTCCACTGCACTGGGCATTTCAGGGCTCTGCTCCCAAGTGGGCCAGCGTGCATTTAACCCTGTGAAAGCTGAGGTAAGGCTTTTGGTCCAGCAGGGGAGGCTTTTGCCAGCACAGAGCAGAGCCCCTGCACAGAGCAGAGCCCCAGCACAGAGCAGAGCCCCAGCACAGAGCAGAGCCCCAGCACAGAGCAGAGCCCCAGCACAGAGCAGAGCCCCAGCACAGAGCAGAGCCCCTGCACAGAGCAGAGCCCCTGCACAGAGCAGAGCCCCTGCACAGAGCAGAGCCCCTGCACAGAGCAGAGCCCCAGCACCTTTCCAAGCACGGGGCAGTGTCCGAGCCAGCCTCCCCCTCAGCTGGGGAGGGATGACCACAGGATGGGTGGTCGGGCTACAGGACAGATCCTCAGGGCATCTCCCCCACGTCCCACACGTCCCCTGGGAGTCCATAACAGAAAAGATTACAACATCCATGCTCAGAGTCCACAAAAACTTGAACAGCTCCATGGAAAAGACCAGGARACACCTTGGACATCTTCAGCATCCCTGGCCATGCAAGAGCAGGGATTTATGGACTCAGCCTAACCAGGAGCCCCAGGATACAGGAGAAGGCAGGAGATCAGAGTGACACCGACTGCAGCCATGGCACAAAACCTTTGCTCCCCGCTGGGAGACCTTGGCCACTGCTGCCTCAAAGTCCTGCCTGGGAAAAAACATCATGAGATCTGCGTGTCTGCCGGTGAGAAGGGAGCTGGAGGAGGATAAAGGCATCCTGTTTGTGCAGGGAGGAGGARGAGGAGGGGAGGCTCACCTGGCTCTGCCAAGAGGAAGGTGAGCATAGGCGGTTATGGGGTTTTCTTCTGATCTGCCCGTCCTTGCATTGCCTTCCACCTGGCRTGGCGGGGGAACGGGGAAAGCCCGTGGCCCGCGATTGTCTAATCTCTATTTGGCAGACTCTAATCTGCCCATTTAGCTGCGCTGTGTGAAAAGCACCTGCGTGATTCACCAGCTAAGCRCTGCTCTGGCGGGGCCAGTTTGTTTCAACTGCGGTAACACTTGTTTACATCAGCGTTGGGGCAGCCTTGGATAAGCGTGAACCTCCCACAGATGCTAATTCATATCAGCTCTCCTTTGTGTTAAATATTTATGTTCCTAATAGGCACGCCTAAGWAAAATACTGGCGAGTGAGCCTGCAGCTCAACTCCATTACAACTCAATTTTACCTCCGTGCAACCCACATCTCAAACGAGCAGGATGAGAAAACATTTTATTTACAGAGCAGAGCAGCCCAGCAGCTCGGCCATTAGCAATCTGACGATCAGAGGACAATAAAATCCTATCGATGAGAACTTCCCAAGACTTTCCGCGGCTGCCCGGACCCACAACTGCGTCCCAAAGGCGGGCGAGCTTTGGCCAAATCCCCACGGCAGCAAAACACCAAACAATCCGGGCCCAAACAAAAAGCTGTTAATTGGTCGCTGCACGAAATCAAAGCCAGGCTGTGCAGAGAGCTGAAGGAAAAGATGTGTCCTCGGATCTGACAGGGAGCCCGGACGGGTTCTTGGCAAGCTCAGAGCTGCCTGTTCCAGCCCCGAACGATGCAAATCAGGGTGGGCTCATKTCAGTAGAAACATCCCGGCTAACACCGGGGGAGAAATTTTTTTTAAAGTGTGAAACAGATTAATGTTTTGTTTGTTTCTTACTRTCGCACAGAACAAAAGTCATTAAGCAGCTCTGGCCTTGTTCAAAGGAGCAGGGGTGCGGGGAGAACGCTTACCTTGGAAAGTCCTCGCAGGTGTCCCTTCTCCACCGAGCCCAGCGCCTTCTCTGCTCCCCGCCGAGCTCCAAGGCACTTTTGTTCACTGTTCTGCTACCTTGTCAGCTCGGGAACAGCACTGTTCGGTAATTCAATCCTCTACTTAACCGCAGACACTCCTACCCGGAGATCACACCCATTCCCAGGCTCACGGAGGGACAAAGAGGGAGCCGGTACGGGAGAGTTTCAACCAACTCTCTGCTTGCATCAAATATCCGCCGCTCTGAATCCACTGAATGGTGGTTAAGTGCTGCTTTCATTAAAAACCTGTTTTGCCCAGGTTTAAAAGGGCACGGGAGGGATTTTTTTTCCGCTCTTTTTCTCAGTCTCTGCGGGACAAAGGTGCGGTGCTGCTCAGCACCGCGTTAACTCTTGGGGCCAAAGAGTCTCTGGCTCTGACTGTTCCGAATTTTGGCAAAGCTGTTCCAAGGGAAAAAGGGCAGGGCCGAGCTGGGTCTCCCTGTGCTCACAGGATGGGGAGCAGGGGCGAGGATTGCCTTCAGGATTAGTGACTGGAATGGGGGTGTAACAGAGCACTGGAGTGTTTAACTGGGCTGCCCTCCCAGGAGAAGAGTAATGATAAACCAGACAGCAGTGTTTGCCGAGCCACCTTCAGCAGCAGAAAGCTGTGCCTGGGGACACTGCAGCGTATGGCTGAGAAAAAATCACCTGTGGAGGATGGCTGGAGTATTGCAATGGATGGATGGATGGATGGATGGATGGATGGATGGGTGGATGGGTGGATGGGTGGGTGGATAGATGGATGGATGGGTGCAGAATTAACCATCTCCTGGCATTCCCAGCTGTTCCTGCCTGRCATGTGAGTGGTGCTGCTCGCTGCTGACTTAGGGAACATCTCTCTCTAGAGAAGGGACCACTTTGTACCTCATCCTCAGCAACCAGCTCTGCTTTTTTGGGGAGCCCAGGGCTGTGCCCAGCTGTGTTCTGCACATCTCTGAGGACAGACAACTCACAACCTCTCAGGACTGGCATCCATCCAAGGCCTTCCCTTCAGACACATTTTCCTCRTCACTTCCTTAATTTTCTAGATTAGCCCCCACAATCTGAAAATAAATATGAATCAGCTCACCAGCTAAACCAGATGTCTGAATAGGTTTAAACCACGGTTCCCACAGGTCTCATCCACTGACCATGTTTAGACCTCAGGGACCTGTAGYGGGAAGAGTGCCCAAAATACCAGTGACATTTCCTGCAGACTGGTGTGCCACTAACCATGGTGAGCTGCAAACCAGGACGTGGGCTGCACCTGCTTGTTCAGCCTGGGTGTGCCCATTGCTGACAGGATCRCTGCAGAGATCCGAGTTTCACGGTTAAAGATGCAAAGCCGACACCTAACAAGTGACTTCTCCCTTTATGACTGCAGGCTACAGCTCATAAACCCGTGACAGCATTCACCTTTCATTTTTCATTCTTTTCAYTTTGTTCTTCTCATTTCACTGTGCTGAGAGTCTCCCTCTGTGTCAGGGGACTGAGGAACAATGTTTTGTGTCTTCCTCCAGTCTGCAGAGGATGGAGACTTGTAACAGGGTCTGTTTTTATCTTTGGCCCAGCAGTGAGGGTCACACACCTGCAGATCTGGTGGGAGGCATTGGAAGGTGGGGTGAAAATACCCCAYTTTCAGCACCAAATCGTGTTGTATTCCCATTTCCCTTTTGCCACATGAACTCATTATCCCCAGGACCCAGGGTTTAATTAATGGTTGTGTGYCTGGGTGATTTTTGGTGCTGATGTAACTCAAGCCACTTCCATGGCTGTGGCTACACGAATTTGAGCTCTGGGATGGAGCCTGTCATTCCTCCACCCACAGCTTTGCTCATGCACTTCAGGCTCACTCACAGGTGATTCCTGAGCTGCCTGTCCTCCCCTCCTCTCCTCCTCTCCATTAGTGACGCAGTGAAAAAGCAGTAAATTATCCTGCTGAGCTTTTAAGGAGCCCAGCTCTGTGGAAAGATGTGTAAAGCAGTTTAGAGCAGTCAATGCCAGGGGAAAAGAAGATGTTTGTCATAAAACACGGGCTCATTTAGCGCTGAGCTGTAGGCACTTTTGCTTCCTGCTAATTCTGGTCATGCCATGGGGTTATAGAGCAGAAAACATTATTTCCGAGCAGTTTAACTCAGTAGTGGTGGAAAACAGTGCAGCCTGACTTTCCGAACTGAAAATTGAGATGTTCCTGTCCAGTTGTGCTTCCCACGAGCACAGCCTGATGCATTTGTATATCCTGGTCCTAAACCTCGACCTGGTGCTCCCAGAGCTCAGACACCTTGGGGTTTGATATCCTTTCCATGCATGCAGGTGGCAGATGGGGGGCTGTTTTTAATGTCCCAGTGCAAGCCCAGGACACTGAAGGCATTGTCACAGGTCTGWCAGACCATCAGAGTAAATCAGAAGCTGCTGGGAGGAAGAGCACAGAACTGCAAACTCAATTTTGGCAGCAGAACAACCCTGAYCATCCCACACGCCTGTGGACAAGGCTGTGCACAGGGAAACAGGCTCTGCCAAGGATGTGTTTGCAAAATGACACCTTCCAAAGGTATTTCCACCCTGCTTTTGGGTATGGAGCTCCAGGAGGAAGAGGGAGAGGCCAAACCCTGCAGATGAGATAACACAGCAGGGGCCTCAASCCTTGGAATCGCAAGGGAAGGAGTTAAAAAAACCCACAAGCTGCTCTGGACACCCTGCTCGACCCATCAGTGCAGGGATAAAGATCCTGGCCTGTAACAGCCAAAGCATTGTRTGAATTTCTGAGAAGCTTTTCGGAGAGCCTTCCTTGACCCACAACCCAAGCACATGACATTTCACTGCACATCCCTCACGTAGCCTCACTCAGGTACCTCTCTGCCCTAAAAAATCGTGATGTCCAAGTGAAAATCTACGTTGTGCTTCTTGCAGGTGTGACTGCTGATCTGATAGAGGAGGATGGGCTTGTACCCTCCTGCTCCCTCACCTGCTGTGCTCCTGGCTGTGGGGAGAACTTCGAGAAGGCAATACAAATGCTTGTGTGCTGACTGCAAGATCATCCTTCAGATGAGACCTTATCACTCTCTACAGCTCCCTGTCAGGAGGTGGAGGCTGGTCTCCTATCTCAGGCAACAAAAGAAAAGAGGAAATGGCCTGAGGTTGCACCAAGAGAGGCTTAAGTTGGATATTGGAAAAAAGTATCTTCTCCACAAGGGTTATCCGACATTGGAGCAGGCTGTCCAGGGCAGTGGTGCAGTCCCCATCCCTGGAGGGATTTAAAAGATATGGCACTGGGGGGTAGGGTTTACTGGTGGCCTTGGCAGTGCTGGGTTTTCAGCTGGACTTGATTTTAAAGTTATTTTCCAACATAAACGGTTCTGTGATCCTGCTCCAGAGCTSTGTGGGCACCCTCCCAGGGCCAGCAGCTCATGGCAGGTTAAGAGAGGAGCAGTCTCTGACAKGGGGTTACAGCACTCAGGCTGATCAAACCTGGAGCTGCTGCWCCAGTTTATTGATTGGCAATGTTGATCCAAACCCCTTTTTTAAAAAATGGTTGATCTAAAAGCCAGAACCAGTGTTGGGCAGTGGATTGGGGATATGGGGGTGGTGTTTCCTCAGGCTTATGGGCAAAAGCACCCTCCTGCCAGGGAAAATGAGACAGGGCCAGAGATTGTGGCATCTTGCAGCACAACAGCAAGGTSTGACAGGGCTGCTGGTCAGTCTTGAGCCCTCTTCTACACCCTAAAATGTCTGTAACCCATCCATGGAGGTGGAATGAACAGCTTTAAGCCTCTGCTAGCTGGGAGAAACACCCCAGTGGACGTAACTACTCTGACCACCGTGATGGGACACATTCAATGGCCCTGCCATGTCTGTGATGGGACACATTCAATGGCCCTGCCATGTCTCTGTGAGCCCTGGCTGGAGGTTTTGCAGAGGGATACACAGTAGAGTGTTTTCCAAAATTACATTTGGGAGAATTACACTCTCCCAACCCTCGGGGAGGAGGTTTATTCCAGGCTTGTGCTGGTGCACAGCTCGTGTCTCGGAGCAGAAGAGCCACCCTCCCGTTGCAGGAGGTTAATGTGCAATCTGTGGGTGCAGGGGAGGTGACAGAGGAGGGGCAGCTGCCCGTGCTGTGTGCACTGCGGGCGTGGGCTCCCCGCGCCTCTCCGCGCTCAATCCCGCCTGCCCTGCCAGGAATCAGCAGGTGCCCTGAGAAAACAGGATGGCCCAGGTGGGACCGTGACGTGGCAGCCCTGGCAGCCACAGGAGSAATGTGCCACAGGGGCCCCAGGGCAGGTCTGGGTGTGCTCACACCACTGCTTTATCTGGGGAAACTTCCAGAAACACCCAAGACCCCCTTGTCCCAGTCAAACCCTGCTCCTCACGGGCACGAGGTATTTTTGGGGATGTTGACTCACTATTTGTGAGGATGGATGAGGTTTGTACCAGAAAAACTTGGGTTTGCCTCTGCAGGAAATGATCCTGCTTGTCCAGAATGCCAAGAAGCTTTGGGGAAGTGCTTGGGGGCAGTGAAGGCTCAG
>NW_026623284.1:3050473-3055897 GCF_030028575.1 Malurus melanocephalus
ACACTGTGCAGGAAGACAAAGCCATGGTGCTCCTGTTCCTGAATGTTTTTCTTGGTTATACACAAGCCACACTGGCTGAGCCATTTGGGCTATTGGCTGCTGATCCCTGGTGTGAAATTACAATCTCCTGGAGATCCTAAATCCTGATCCAGATTAATCCCAGGTAGGGCATTGTGGGAGCCTTGCCCTGAGATGTCTTCCTGTCCTAGGAAAGCAGAAGGGATAATTGGCTGCTCTTATAGGGCCAGTAGCAGGGAGGGAGCACAGGATACACACCGAGGTTTCCCAGTCAGGATCACTGTCAGGAACTGGGTAATAATGGCAATAAAACAAAACCAAATCCAGATCACCTGAGCACAAGCTTGGCAAGTTGGTAATGCCAACCAACCTCCTCCTGAACACCCTGTCACCACCCTGCCCCTCAGCCAGGCTGGAAAAGAGCTCTCAGATCACTGAGTGYAGCTGTTCACCCCACAGTGCCAGGTCTGCCACTCACCCATGTCCCCAGGTGCCACATCTATGGGGTGTTGAACACTTTGAGGGATGGCAATTCCACCAGTTCCCTGGGCAGCCTGTTCCAATGGCTGAGCCCCCTTTCAGCCACAGCATGAAGCAGATATTTCCCTAAGAGCAATGTGTAGACCTTGAAGAGGGAGACAGTGAGGACAGGAAGGAAAAACARCAGAGGATCAGGAAAAATGAACACGCCTACGCAGAGGACGGGTTTGCACATTGCTGTACACATGGTTTGAGGGTTTCACCAAACCTCAGGGGCTCTCTCGCAGCCCTAATGAAAACCTTCTGAAACCCAGCGAATKCCAGCCCACTTTGGTCAGGGTCAGCAAGCAGAGCCTCTGCCATTTCACAGAGAGTCAGCTGAATCTGGCAGACAGGAGACATTTCACAGKCAGGGCAGGCTCAGCCCCAGCCCCAGCGCTGGTTAATGGGTGTGTGAGCYTGGCAAAGGTCATCCCACTGCATCCCTGGAGGAGGAACTCGATTGGGCTGTGGCAGTGACAGCCCCTGAGGGTCTTTGGGACTGTCCTTTCATGGGATTCACACCACCAGAGAGCAACATGAGGTATTAACACGTTCTCATGCGGGAGCTGAGGCAAACAGAGCCTATTGGTGCCTTTTGGACAAGGTTACATGGGATGTCCATGCAGGAACCAGAAAGTCGACTCYGTTTCCCCACAGCTCACCCCCACCTGGCAGGGGAGGTGGTCTGGGTTTCTCTCCTGCAGGGYACAAGGCTGGTTCTTTAGCACTCAGCAATCCAACTGGGTTTTAATGCCAATGGTTTTACTGGGGATCAGGATCACTGGGTGCTGAGGYAGCTGCAGAACGTGCTGGCTTTACTGCCAAAGGTGGCTGGAGCTCTGACCCTCACTGTTCATTTCCTTTCTCAGGAAASTTCTCACAACTGTGGGAAACTGTGCTGGTGACCGTACCTGAGTGCCCACAAAATAACTCCACCCTCCCCTGCAAACTTAATTTTTAACCCGTTTCATTTCAGTGACCAGGCTGCACATGTGAGTACAGAAAGTCACCCTGTGCTCAGGGATGGGATGGGGCTCAAATCCCGAAGCCTTGCCCTCAGCAGCAGCCTCTCCTGTGAAATTGTCAGGATCAGAGCAGCTGCCAGTCTGTGGTGCCCAGCATGGAGAGCTTAAGGGATGTCCTTCTCCTGTGTCAGGGGGGATTGTCCCCTGGGAGAGAATCTGCATTTTTCTTAGGGAATTTTGAGTTTCTTCCCCAAAATACAGCAAAGATTGTTTTGCTGTATTTCACAATATATGAAATTGTGAAATACAATTCACTTTGTATTTCAAAAACAAAATACAACACTTTTGAAATTGTGTTTCAGAATTTCCCAGGACAGGTGGTCTGGCAGCTGAGTTGGGTTCATCATCTCCTGCTGTTCACATCTGCCAAACAGAGCTCATGGATCCAACTCTGGGAAGAGGAAGGAGTGCAAGGACAAACCCTGTGAGCTCCTGAGCCAGGGGGACAGTGGGTGGCCGAGGCTGTGGCTGAGTGGTCAGGGGCACAGCAGGTGGTCAAGGCTGTCCGTGCATGGCCAGGGGACAGCATGTGGCCAGCTCTGGAGCCACCCAGGTGGAGCCATTGTCCGCAGGAATGCAGCCCTGCCTGTGCCAACCAGGAAGGAGCAGTGAAAATCCGCCRCCCTAAGGGTTGGGACACTGCCACCCTCCTGCACGTCACCGTCCCTGCCTTYCACAGCCCCCAAAGGGCGCAGTCACTGCCTGTGCCCGCTGTCCTTCCTTGGTCCATTGTCCCCCACGTGCTGGTCACGTCGGCTGCTGGGAGGAGCTGTGGCACCGCTGCTGCAAACCCCAGAGGGGAAATTGTCCCTGTCACAGGCTGATGGGTGAACGCCAGGCACTCCCTGGGTGCTCTACACCCTCCCTGTGTGGCCCATGGGTTTCTGCACACCATTTCCACCTCCTTCTTGTAGACCCAGCTCAAGGATCACARACTGGGTGAGCTGGAGTGASCTGGATTAACTGCAATCCACAGAACTCCTCAAAAAYGAAGTTGGAATAGTTAAGGCTGGAAAATAGTTCTAAGATCGAGTSCAGCATTAACSCAGCACTGCCGTGYTCACCACCGAACCACACCCCCAAGATCAAGGGAAATTTGAGGACAATAACCTGATTTGAATCATTTCAGCATTTCAATGAGTGAAGAATTTGAGCAGCCATTTTTCAGGGAACATCACAGTCTCTAGAGTTCAGCTGTTTTAACAGGAATTATCTCTACAGAGTCCGAGCCAGAGCTGAACCCCCAGGGTCCTGCGTCCCCTGTCCCCTCTGGGTCACACGTCCCACTGTGCTGCACCTGGAGTTAAAAAGCCAACCACAATCTTGGGTGCCAGCAGGGAATGGTGTCCCTCAGCCACCAATCTGTGCACGGCAGGCTGATAAGGAGCAGTGCTGCTGCCTGAAACCCTCTGATTTTCACTGCCACAAGGCTGATACACCCAGTGCTTCCCAGGAAGGCTTTGGGGTTATTCCACTGTTGTCTTTTTCAACTTAGATATGAAACTCGAGATGATTCTAGTACAGGACTTAATATAAAATATGGGTCTGTGTTGGAGCTCCAGGGGCAGCCATGGAAGAACATCCACAAAATCCCAACCCTACAGGGGTGAATAGAGTTTGATAGGTTTATTAGCATTATTAAAATTAGCATAATTGATATAAAGCACCAATTAGGAGGACAAGTGACGATGCAATTCCCCCCAGGTAAAGCCCCTTCTCTGGAACCTCCCACCCTCAGTACCAGCTGTACATTTTAAATAAAATGGATCTCGAAGACCTTGGTTCCCAGGAAGAGCCAGGATAGGATGGGACCTTGTGCCCCACAACGGCTTGGAGCTCTGGAATGGGTTTGGTTTTCCAGCTGGGGAAACGAGGAGGGAAAAGTAMTGGGAAGGTTRCAAATGWATAAAAGGAAAAAGGCAAAAATCATTTCAGTATCACCATGAGAACACTGACATTGCCCAGCACTGGGCAGAGCTCAGAGAGCCTTTTCCCAGGAAGTTCTGGTTACTGTGTTTGATCTCCAAACAAGAAACTCACTCTACCTCCATGTGGGACGGAACTCTCTCTAATACAAGCGAGAGGTTGTGCTTGGGGTATTCCTGTGCCACTCCCCAACAGGAGTGGGCCAGTGTCTTGTTTCATGTTTGTTTCTTGTTTCATGTTTGTATCTTGTTTCTTGTTTTTTGGTTGTTTCTTGTTTCTTGTTTCTTGGTTTTTGGTTGTTTCTTGTTTCTTGTTTCGTGTTTCTTGTTTGTTTCTTGTTTCTTGTTTCTTGTATCTTGTTTCTTGTTTCTTGTTTGTTTCTTTTTTCTTGTTTCTCCTTCCTACTTTTCCAGGTTTTTCTGATCAACAGCACTCACACAAGGAGCTCCTCTTTACCTCCCCTGTTTTTGCCACGAGGGCAAAGCGCAAGAAGCGGCAGAACTCGCCTCCCTTTCCGCCCAGGCTGGGCTGGGCTGGTCAGGATCAAACACATCATCCAGTGGAGCAGATGGACACCAGCTCGATCCACGGGCACCCCACAACACAGCAGACAATGTCCCTGCCCACCAAACCTGCCTGGGGACAGCAGTGGTGGCATCGGTGGCATCACCGCTCGTGTGGCGGTGTCAGTGCATAGTGGCACAACCAGGGGCTCTGCCAGGGTCTGCACCTCGCTGCAGACAGAGGGATCTCTGCTCTGCACACAGGGAGGAGGAGGAGGAGGGTGATACTGAGGGTCACCAGCTTGGGGAGGATGGCAGGGCAGGGCGCTCATGCCTCAGCACGAGTCCTCACTCTCCAGACCGAGCTGCTGCACTCACTCTCGGGTTGAAGATGCTTTCTCTCCTCAGCAAGGATCTGGATGAGKCTGAGCATCAGAATGAGACTGGGACTCGAGTCCTCTTTGCTCAGAGATTTACTGGGGAGGGCTCTTCCAGCCCACATTCCTTCTGCACAGAAATGCAGCTCCAGAAGAGGATTTTGGGAGAGGCCCGCAAACGATGCCTGCAGGGTTGCATTCCTTTGCAGGCGGATGAATCATTTTCCAGTCCCACAAGGAAAGAGCCCATCTCTGATGCACTGAAGGCCAGGAACCAGTGGAGGGAGGGGACTGGAACAGGCTGGACTGGTTTCCAAGTCTCAAGCAGTTGAGTGAAGCGGAGGGGAGCAGTGTGCACTGAGCGCTGCTGTGTTTGCACAGCTCTGCGGGTCCTGGCAGCTGCAACCTTTGCTCCCTCACAGGAACTGCAGGGAACAGGGATTGCTGCTGGGATAACCTGCCCAGGGAGCACAGCACCTGATGTTTCTGAAGGTCCACACTTTATACACAGAAAGTGCATGGTCCAAACAACAGAAAAATCAGAGTTTTCTCAGAAACATTTTTCCACTTTACACAGAAAGTGGTGATTATTCAATGAAACCCCACGCCCCAGCTCTCAGCCATTCCAGCCAAAATCCAAACCACTGCAGATCTCCAGTGAYGCAGGCTGGAAGTTATTTCCTTACATCCCCTTACTCTCCTAAATCAGCCTTCCCAGCTGGATTACACCTCCCAAAATCTCCTCTAAGGCTCTTCACTGGGGTGCTTTGCACCTCACACTCCCTGAAGGCAGAGCAGCAGCAGGTGAGTCCTGCCTGGCTGCTGGGAGCTTCCACAAGGTTTCCTTCTGAAGATGAGTCCAGATGCATTCGTGCCAAAAAGTTCCAGCTGCAGATGTCCTTGTGGTTCCAGGGATGCTGGGTGGACAGAAAGACGAGAGAGGAGAGAAGAGAGTAGAAAGAAGAGACGAAAAAGAAAAGAGAAAAGAGAAAAGAGAAAAGAGAAAAGAGAAAAGAGAAAAGAGAAAAGAGAAAAGAGAAAAGAGAAAAGAGA
>NW_026623284.1:3056592-3065019 GCF_030028575.1 Malurus melanocephalus
AGAGAAGAGAAGAGAAGAGAAGAGAAGAGAAGAGAAGAGAAGAGAAGAGAAGAGAAGAGAAGAGAAGAGAAGAGAAGAGAAGAGAAGAGAAGAGAAGTTCTCAGTCAGAAAGGATCTACAGGAATCATCCATTCCAGCTGCATCATGTGCTCTTGCAGCAAGGATGGAGCTGTATGGTTGTCCTTATACATTGCTGAAATCTCATTTTTGTGTTGAAAATTAATCCTTCTTTTTTATGTGACACAAATCAGACATCCTGCTGAGAGCCAGGCATTTATCCTGGTAACAACTTTCTTCCTCTTCTGGAATCCCAGAGTGGTTTGGGTTGGAGGGAACCYTACAGATTGTCCAGTTCCAGCCCCTTGACATGGGCAGGGACACCAGAGGAGAGAAGAGCCTCCCTCTGGGTTGTTTTCCCACCACTGTGCTTCCYACTCCATTCCATGGCACTCTGAGCCCACTTTATCTCTAATTTCTGCCCCAGAGCCCCCTGGCATTGACCACAGCTCTGGTCAAAGCCTCTCTGGCATCCAGCAGAGTCTCAGCACTTGTTTCCCAGTTTTTATATCACTCCCTTTTCCAAAATATATTCCTCGAATGAGATGGGGATTTTTTTTTTTTTTTTTGGCAATGGTTTGATTTTTTTTGAGCTTGTAGTTGTTTTTCCTTCTGGAAAGGAAAGCACGGTGTAGGTGATCCAGACCTTGTCATTCCCTGCACAGATCATTCAATCTTTAAATCTGGAAAAGACCTCTCAGATCTGTGTGTGCAGCTGTTAATCCAGCACTGCCAAGCCCACCACTGACATCCCCAAATGCCACATCCACACGTTTTTTGAACACTTCCAGGGATGGTGACTCCCTGTTTCACAGCCTGACCACCCTTTCTGTGTGGAAATATTCCCTGATATCCAAATTAAACCTCCCCTGGCACAACCTGAGGCCATTTCCTCTTGTCCTGTGGTTTGTTACCTGGAAAAAGAGACTAACTCCCACATCAGTACCACGTCCTTTTATCTCCCTGCTCTCTGTTCATGCATTTGATCTGCTTGGATTTATCACTCAAGGAGATTTATCACCCAAGGAGATCTCCCTGCTCGCATCTCTGATTTCAGTCATCCCCAGGGACAGCTCTCCTCTGCTCCTCATGGAGTTTGAAACACAGATTGCCCTCTATGGCTTCAGAGCCCCATCCCTGACTGCCTTCCCTGGTTTGGCTGGGAGAGCATCAGCCAGGAGCTGCTGTGTCCACAGATCCACTGACAATCTGATTGTGCAGATCTTCCCTAAAACAGCAGCAGGGTTTTACACTGTGCCTTGCTGTCATCTCCCTCCAGCCCCACAATTACCAACCAGTAACCAAATCCACGCAGGAAAGTGGAGAGTGGAAAAAATCCTGGGGAAACTGCTTTAGGAAWTGATGCTGGGAAAGCCCCTCCAAGCCCACCCAGCTTAAGGAGCTGAGTTTGAGATGGGAGGGTTTAGTTTTTTCCATGGGGCTTTGGCATGACTGGAGCATTTTTGCCCAAATTTCCTGTGAACAGCAGCACTTCTGGTCGGGCTGGGGGAGCTCAAGGATGAGCAAAGCTGCTTTACAAACCTCTGGTGGAGACAGACACCACCTGGAGCAGGAAACAGCARGGAAAACACTGACCTGGTCCTGCTTGGTGGGAGGTGTCTCTGCCCACRGCAGGGGCTGGAACTGGATGATTTTTAAGGTCCCTTCCAGCCCAAACCATTCCATGATTCTATGAATGACTTTTTGGCCATTTCCACCTTGTGCTGACCTGAGATGGGAGAGGCTCCTGCCACCACSGTTTTCCCCACCAAACAGGCACCTGATGTTATTTTCCCCAGCCYTGCACGTTTCCCTACCCAGAGAGGTGATTTTGGATGCAGTGCTTTGAAGCTGCTGCAGATCTGAGGGCAGCCCCAGTGCCTGACAGCTCGTGCTTCCCATCCTCCCTCCTGCCTCAGCCTGGCACACTCATCCTCCCTCCCACCTTGCTCTGTGCCATTTTAAATGCAGCATCAGGAGAAGCTCTGAACAGACATTTAGAAAAAAAAAAAGGGCTGTGCCTTCACACGATTTACAGACCTGGACTGGGATMATTTAGAATTCAGCCTCTCTCCCCTTCCTTAAATAGTGGTTTAGGCTGCCTGCAAGCTGAAATTCAATGTTCAGAGGCCACAGAGAGCTCACTGGTACTGCAGCAGCCTTAGTTTTCCCATCTCTCTGCTTCTTTCATTACAGCAGTGCAGCTTTTTTATAGCAGCCTCGAGGCTGTTAGCTGATAGAAGCAGTAAAGCTGTACTTGCTTCTCATTTAAGGAAGAAAAAAGGAAATAAAATAATAATCACAGAACTGTTCTGAACTTTGAAAATGCTGTTGAAAAAAATGATTGTTTTTTCATTGTTCCAGAGCTGCCATAGAGCAGGGGAGGGGAGCAGAAAGGAATTGACAGTGTTGAGGTTTGTTTTGATGAAATACTGGCATTTAAAAAAGTAACTCAGAGCACTTCCCCCATCTCTAATCACTGTCATTGTCAGCAGGGCCATGGGAGGTGGGATCTGTTGGAATCCTGGGATGGTTTGGGTTGCAAGGGACCTTAAAGATCATCCAGTTCCACCCCCTGCCATGGCAAGGACACCTTCCACTGCCCCAGGTTGCTCCAAGCCCTGTCCAGCCTGGCCTTGGACACTGCCAGGGATCCAGGGACAGCCACAGCTTCTCTGGGCACCCTGTGCCAGGGCCTCAACATCCTCACAGGGAAAAATTTCTTTCTAATATCTGATCTAAATCTTCTCTCTGTCAATTTGGAACCATTCCCTGTATCCTGTCCCTCCATCCCTTGTCCCCAGTCCCTCTCCAGCTCTCCTGGAGCCCCTTCATGCCCTGGCAGGGGCTCTGAGCTCTCMCTGGATYCTTCTCTCCAGGTGARCACCCCCAGCTCTCCCAGCCTGGCTCCAGAGGGGTTCCAGCCCTGGAGCAGCTCCGTGGCCTCCTCTGAACTCTCTCCAGCAGCTCCACGTCCTTGTTGTGTTGGGAGCCCCAGAGCTGCTCCAGCACTGCAGGAGGGGTCCCATGAGGGCAGAGCAGAGGGGGAATCACACGCTGGAGCTGCTGGTCCCAATTCTCGTGATTCAGCCCAGGATGTGCTCAACTGGCTGGAGGATGAGCTGCTGCTCTCTTTATTTACAGAGGTTCTCGGTGATCCAATTTCTGCCTCCCTAACAACCACACACAAATTCTCAGGAGGTACCTGCTCCAAAGCCCAAAAAGATATCAGGGAAAAGARCCCACCATTGTGACTAATTAGTGGCTCTGCTTCAACATTTCTAGCTGTCTCCAGGATGGAGCTGATACCTATTTTGGTGGTGAGATCCCCAAAAAAGGGTGACAGCACACAAACCCAGTGCCTGTGTGATCCAGCCTGTCAAATACATTATTTTAAAAAACATCACAACAAAGTGTCACAGCTGACAACCTGGTTGTGAAGAAGTTAAAAGAAGAACTTGATTTTTCTGTAAAGTTGAAATTTAGAAAATCTAAAGCAGCCAGGAAATCTGGTTCCCTTTGCTGCCTGGAGCTGACTCATCGCAGGCAGATAAAAAACATTTATCCTCCAGCTCCCAAAAATTTTCAGGAGAACCAGAGTAATGGGGAGTCAAACAAGATGAGGCCACAACCTTTACAGAATTTATAAGCAAATTTATTATTTGTGGGACGGTTTTAACCCTCAGACAATGAGGTGTAGATGATTTCCTTCCTTTTCACAGGAGTGAAGGGGAAAAGTGCCTGTGTCCCAACAGCATCCAAGGAACTGCAAGAATTCAAGGAGAAATTGGATCGTGGAGAGATCAGACCCACATTTAACACCCAGTCATTAACTGGAGCCTGACCTTTTCCCTGGCACACTGTAAAGGTTGGGAGATGCTTGTCAAGGAATTTTCTTYCTTTTAATTTAAATTCTCCATATTGGCTGGATTACATTCATCAAGTTACACCTTCATCCTGTGTCCCGTGGGGAATATAGACTTGCAGATTATCTGATTTTTGCAGTTGAGAATGTCTTTGTTTTCCAGCAGAGATGCAGGTGTGAATTGCAGCAGCTTCCCCTCAGCTCCARCACCCCAGGGCTCCATGGGCTGGGGCTGTCTGTGATGGGCAAAGCTGTCACCTGGAAAAGCCAGGAACTGGGCCCAGGCAGGGACACCAGCTGGGATTTGAGGTTTCAGGCAGGCTTCCCCTCGAGAATTAAGAGAGGAAAAAGCAGGGGGACCATCCAAGCCAGAAGGAAATAGCCCAGGGTGGATGGCTCCTCCTCAGAGAGGCCCTCCTGCTTTGTCCCCGTTCCTGGGGACAGCCAGCCTGAAGCTGGAAGGTGACAACAGCAATCACAGAATCCAAGAACAGCCCAGGCCTGGAAGGGATCCTGGAAGATCATCTGCTCCAGCCTCTCGTGGACAGGGAGCGTAGATGATGTTATCCACCACTGTCCAGTCACATCCTGAGATCCTCCAGCCATGGGAACTCCACCACATCCCTGGGGAAGCTGTTAACATAATTCTCACTGATGCCTTAGGATTTTTAGTTTCTATATTTTCATGYGTCTATGTTCTTGTACTTCTCTTGTACAACACTAAATCCACTGTTCTCCCATCTTTAGATAAAACAATTCCTCTCTGAACCTGAATCCAAGGACACCTCGCTGCCTCAGAGCCCCAAAATACAGAGACAACAGAGAATTGGGGGGAGCAAGTTTGGGGTGGTTGACATCATCACCTGAAGGTGTCATTGGGGAATTAGGGCCCAATATGTTCATAAGGCAGAACTTACAAAAGGTGAAGATATCGTGACTCAGGGTCCATTTTGGGTGTAGCCTCAGGAGGAGGCTTTGTCTGCCCTGATGTACCAGGGGGCCTGTTAGGCCTGGATTAAAGTTGTCTATTCTCATTCTCTTAAGTTTGTCTGGCCTCTGTTTCAGATAAGCCGGATTGATAAGGCATCATCACTGTTAAAGTTTCTTGTGTCAAGATGAAACCTTTTCTGGGGCAATCTGTACCCATTGTTTGTCCTCTCCAAGGCTCTGTGTGAAGGGAGAGCCTCCACCCTCTTTGCAGCACCTTGCCAGCACTGGGGTGCTGTGATCAGGGCCCCCTAAGCCTTCTCAGCTCCAGGCAGCAGGGACCCAGCTTCTCCAGTGTTTCCTCACAGCAGAGGCACTTCCAGGTGGGGAAGGAGCACGCCAGGAGAGCAGAAAGCCAGGGAGATGGGCTGCACATGGGGCTGATGGCTGGGAAAACCCCACCTTCTCCCCAAAAACCCAGGGCTGTGTTGGGAATGTGAAACYGGGGGAAGGCAGCCCTGCAGATGTGGGGTCCATTCCCTGGAAAGGTCCAACCCCTTTGGTCCATCCCCCATCCCCAGCTCCCCTGTCCCCCCTCGCCCCTGCACGCTGGACACGGGCAGGGAGCGGAACTGGCACAGGGAATGTGCCTTGTCACACACCTGCCAGCTTGGCACCACATGCCATTTCTTCTTTTTTTTCCACCCCCTCCTGGAGACTCAGCATTTGTCCACAGTTCTCCTCGTGTGCTTCAGCCAAATCTCGATTTAAAATTATGTTGCTTTAAAAAAAAAAACAAACCAACAAAAACAAGGTGAGCAGGAAAGCTTTTGGAGGAAGAAAATGTTCAGCACACCAGGGGAAGTGTAAGAACTAATTTAGAGCTCAACTATTTGAGAAAAGCTGATCTCCCTCTGTCATTTTCTTGTGCTGATCATTTGTTTCTGCATTTTCATGGAAGAAAAAAATAATCAGTGACTAAAATTATCGTGAATATTTATCCTGTATCCAGGTGTGGAGCCACCGGTTCCTTTCCCAAAGGAAACTCAGTGTTCATGGGGCAAACGAAGAAATTGCTTGTGAAAAWAMMAAAAAWRTCKTTTTATCTGAAGGGAGATGTTATCTGTGGACCTGTGGAGCACAGTTCTGTCGGGACTCAGACACCCAAAGCTGTGGTGATGCTCTTACTGGAGAAAATGTGTTTTAAATTTCCTCTGCGGCGCCTTTAAAAGGCAGCGCTGCACGGCTGCACCATCTCGTGGTGTCACCGGGCCCTGCACGGCCACAGCCTTTAAAACCCCGCTTCATTCCACGGCTTCCATCGCAGACACATCAAATCCCGGTGCCAGGCCATGCCACAGCTTGGACCACCACAATCCAGAGCCACAAAGTCCCTCCAGACCTTCTCCCCTCATCCTCCTTTTTGGGATGCAACAATCCAACTGTTTCCCAGCCACCCAAGTATTTGCCTGATCCCTCTGGTTATTGTTCCAAGATGTACCCAGCGGATTGGGGATCAGCCTCTGAACTCGCTCTGATGTCACTAAGATGTGTTATAGAAGATTCCAGCGACACCAAGGCTCCAGTATTCAGAGGAAAAATGAGAAGGGTGACAGAGCTAAAGCCCCATGACACAGAGCCAAGGGCAGGACCTGTGCGTGCTCAGCCTCAGCCCTACTCCTACACAGCACCTTGTYCCTCTCAGCTGCCACTTCTTTTCCGACAAAAACGATCCTGTGATTAAATGGGCTGAGGTCTGGGCAGAAATCTTCCTTCCCCTCTTCTTCTAAATGCATTTGCCTGTGAAGGTAAAAGATGGCCCATTTCAGGTGCATAAAAAACCCCCACAAGTAAAATTTTACAAAAATTTCTGGTTCTCAGTCTCAGAAGGTACAGCAGGTACCCATTAGCCAAGGGATTAGGTAGAGATTAGAAAAAAGAAGTCCTAACAGCATTTATAAAATGATTTTCCTATTAAAAACAAATATGAAAATGTCAGACTTTCATCTTTCTGCAGGTTTRTCTTCCAGAAAATCATCAGCTTGCAACCAGCCTGAACCTAGCYGATCCTAGCTCGGTGAGGAGCTGCTTCCCATGGGCACCTTGARGCAATGCAGCTGCAGCAKAGGGCAGCTCCCCCAGCTCTCCCGYTCCTTAARGATAAACATTCGGACCCCRCCAGCCACMCTCMCATCTCCTCCTGCCCCCTTACCCCCTCCCACAAGCCAGGATCTCGCTGCTTTTCTCAGYTCCAGCTCACAGGCTTCAGGGGCTTTGGAAAGCAGCCAGATGGATTTATCCAAACCTCAGCAGGTTAACCAACAAGAACAGGAGCTGAACCCTTTCTGCCAGAGGCTGCCACAGGAAGAAGACCTCGGTGCTCAGCAGTGAAGGCTTTCATCTTTATTAAAGCCCAGCAACTCCAAAGAGTTGTGAAAGGAACGGAATGAACTTTCTGGCCTGATTCTCTGAAGTCTTTGCTTCCCCCTCCCAATGTTTCCCCCATGGAGAATGGCATGTGGGGGGAGAGAGGGGGATTTCTGGGAACAGACCTAAACTACTTGCATTATCAGACATGAAGAGAATGAAAAAAAAATAACACAGATAGTTTATTGTCAAACTGAATCAAAGCATGAAAAAAAAATCACAAGGTTACACTGTAAAGAAATTTGGTTTTCATCACAAAAGCTCATTAAAATCAAAGAAAACAACCCATTGTCAAGCCAGCAACTCCCCCATCAACCCCCTCCCGCCACGCCGAGCTCTCAAGTGCAACATTTATYGAAAGGCTGGGAATTCAGAGGTGGTGACATCGCGTTTGTAGGGACAAAAGGATCACCCTCATTATGTGCAGGGACAGAGGTTCTCCGAGGGGGTGACACGTTTGTGGTTGAGCAGTGACTCCTCTGTTGGCCTTTGAGCAGCAGCAGCCTTGTCCTTGCTGGAGTCCAGCCTGCAGTGATGGGGCTGATGGTGCCAGCTGTGCGGGGCTCATGTCAGCTTTTCCTGCAAATTCCAGTCCAGCAGGTGTGTGCATGTCATCAAATCCAAAGGTGGGTGCCACATGGAGTGACAATGGCAGTGGGAGGCACCATGGGGCGGACACAGACACAGCCACCACCTCCCAGATTCCCAAATTCAGTTTGCTGCTGGTTTTAGCCATGACCAAGYCTCACCCTGGGATATTGGGGTGTCACTGCAGAGGCAAACCCACCCCATGGAGCCACATGGATTTGTGTGTCCCGTGTCTCAGGAATGCCCCCAAACACAGCTCCACGGATACCCYRCTCCCAGCACAGYTCCATCCCAACAAAACACCTGGAAGCTTTCCAAAGCTGTTTGCCAACCTGTCCAAACCAATGGGCTACCCCCCATGCATCATTTATGGTCCAGCAGCTCCAGCAGAAGCAGAGGAGTCCAGGAGAACTCGGCCTGGGCTCCTGCCAGCGTGGCTGGGCTGCTGGGAAGTCTGGATGGTGAAGGTGCATCCCACCTGCGACAGCCCTATGCCATCCTGCAGGGAATTTCAGAGGAGCTGGCTTTCCTTCTGAGTCAAACGACAACAAAAAGGGGGGGGG
>NW_026623284.1:3065099-3112661 GCF_030028575.1 Malurus melanocephalus
GGGGGGGGGTGGGAAACCATTGAAAAGACGATAGGTGTACAGACTACTGTGTATTCAGTTTTGCAGACACTCGGTTCCTGTTAGGACAACAACAGGATCTTTCTCACCACTATCAATGAGCTGTTTTATGAATTTTGAAACATTTGCTTTACCAAGTGGAAAAGAAAAAGGGGCATCTTTATCCTAAGTAACAGCTAAGGAGATCGGTAAAACTAAAAAAAAAACCCTAAAAAAAAAATCTAAAAAATAACCTGACCCACCAGGACAGGTAAAGGCAGTCCAGGTCATTCCAACTGATCATAGGACTAACAAAAAAATATTTTTCATTGCAACTAATGTGCTATCTTGAGCCAGCTGCTTATCCCAATAGGCCTGAGGTTTTCTGCTCATAAAGCATCAATAATATGTGCCTTTTCCTAGAAAGGAAGGCTCTGCCTAAGTCATACTGTGTCAGATAAAAAGTCCCAAAATAGATTTTTCCAACCAAATAGTTTTTATTCAGATATTCATGTGGATATGGCAGTGATGTTAAGAACAGCTATTCAAGTAGCTGAAGTAAGCCCTTCAAAAGAAGTCACACAGCTTTGAGACTTGAACAAATTATTGTATGATCTCATCCAAGAGATCTAAATAGCTGGAACATCTGCAAGAGTCGCCACCAATTTATTTAGCAGAGTTCATCAGCAGTTCATCAGCTCTGTTTGCACAAGCAAGTGCCAGGGCAGCCACTGAGGAGTCCTGCACATGACTGAAAAAGGGGAGAGGGGGAGGAGGGTGGGACAGAGATGGGTGGTTTTTATTCCTCTAATGTGCATTAGCAGGAATAAAGTCCCTGCTGAATTAGGGCAGTGCCTGTTCCTGAAGGAAAAGTGCAGAAATGCTTTTTCCCAGAGAAGTATTACATGCACAAGGTAGCTATATTGTTAAAATTTTTTATTTGTGACAGTAAAGAAACCATTCAATACCTGATTGACAACACTTCTCTCTCCTGCAAACACTCATATGGTATCTGTAGTGTTTCTCAAGTATTGCTGGATTGTTCATTGCATCAAAGTGTAAACAGCTCCATCAGAAGGAAGAAAAAGAAGGAAAAAGAAAGAAAGAAAGAAACATTTCCATTGCTTACTCCTCAGTTAAGGAGTTCCCAATAGATCTTTAACAAGAAATAAGAGAGAGTCAGCTGGGATTTTACAACATCATGTGGAACAGAAAACTGACAGCTGGTTTTGCATAGTTAGCCCAGAGATTTTGAAGCAATTGCCCCATGCCAGTCTCACCTGCCCCTCCTCGCCCCACAAAGGCAAAAAAAAAAAAAAATCACAGCACCTTGGAATCAGAGGCACAAACTTGTTTTTGTTTTACAAATAGGGCTGTGCGAAACTGTGGTTTATTAGGTTAAAAACAATCTGTCCAACAGAGGGTTACGCCTTCGGAAGTCACAGAGCTACAGATTCTTTTTTTTTTCACTGAAATTTCAAAAGCTGCAACATCAGCACACACCATGGTCATTTAGATACTTTATTGTCCCCAACCAGTCTAATCAAAATCATGCTGTAAGAAAAGTGACTGCGTACACCGACAACCAAAACGTCTCCAGGTGTTGAGTTTCTTCCAATGTATAACTTCTGCTGTTTTTAATAAAGATCAAAAGGGCAAAAACAAAGAGACAAAATAATTCTTCCAAAGCTACCTAAATGAACACAGCAATATTGTACATTTGCTACCATCTCCCATCCCGAGCCTGCCACGCTTCCTGGTGGTGAACAAGGATTCTGCGCACAGCCCTAAGGTTACAAATGGCAATCCCATTGTTAACACTTCACTTGGATTTCAAGGGTCTAAGGCATTCTGCCTTACAGCTTAATTTAAAAATACCTATACAGGCAAAAAACCGTTTTTTAACCCAACATAAAAAGGACAACAGAACTTCAGGCCAGGCAGCATCTCTTCAGAATGACCAACTGGGAAAGGCTTTTTAATACTTCTATAATATCCAGAAATAGAAGTGAAACCCAGGGTTTGTAACAGCCCTGGTGACCTGCATGCACTAACTGCACTTCAAAATATGCAAGAGATTTAGGAAACAAATATTTTTTCTTTTCCTATTTGATTTTTTTTTTTTTAAATCTTGTATTTAAAATACAATCAAATACCCGTATTGCAAATTTTACAAACATTCCACTAGTTTTCTGACTTTATGGACAGAACTCTATTGCTTCGTTAGAATCTAGAAACTCTAAATATATAGCGTATGCATATCCACGCAAACTCAACATTTGAAATTTCAAGTATGATGATAGTGTCAAAATAAACAACCGTGACAGTTTGATCCCTTTGGCCAAATCTGAATACCCAGGGGAGTCCAAACCTGATTGCAGAGCACTCTGAGTTTTATTTCCATAGGAGTTGTGTGGGTTAAAAAAATAGATTCGATCAGAACTTAGAGAAAATACTCTTCATACTAACAGAGATCAAAGCTGTGGTAAGTTTGCTGTCTTTGTATTGTCACCAAGTGTCATTTTAATGCTGTATTAATTACAGTAAGTTTGGGGGKTTTTGTATTTGGGCATTTTAAGAGCCAAAATAATACAGTACAAGTATGGTTGTACAGAACATCATCAGAACCGTCCCTCCAGAGGCTGGTGCAGAAGTTCAGTTGCCCATTCTATGTGGATTTCAAAACAATACAAGACACTTTAATAATAATATCAACATTCATTCACAGACTTAAGGCAACTGGTTCATGAAATCGCTGCTTTCAGAGATGCAAACTGGTGACACGRTTTGTCTCACGTCAACAGGTCCCAACTGTCACCCGGCCCTGTCTCAGTGGGTTATTCATTGTCTGACTGTTTGGTCTAACGCTAACGAGAAAAAGTCTTTGAATTTCCTCAGCCATTCCTCTCATACCTGCACGACTAACTACAACCTGAATACTTCCCTGCAAACTGCACCTGGGGCCCAGGAGCCACAGGCACAGYTGAAAATACTGCTCAGAGAACAACTTTTTTTTTTTTTTTTGGCAGCTTACAGTTTCATTACTCTGGAGTCAAATACAAAATTAAACAATCTTAAACTGAAAGTAAACGTTAATGGACTAACCAGAATCCATACGTCTTTTTTTTTTTTTTCCTGTTGTTTTTTTCCTTTATATTTTTAAACAAAGAAGGCTTTTTTTTTTAATATTTTTAAACATTAAACTCAATGAGTTTGTCTTTTTGTTGTGGCACAGATTGATACAGTACTAAGGTAATGCCAGCTGGTTAAGAAACAAAAGGGTGATGCCGTTACAGACTCAYGGGTGTGACGGGACTGCCTCCAGCACCCCTGGGCCCAGCCACAGCTGGAGCACAGCTGGAGCACAGCTGCACTGCGAGGGGGGCTCAGCTTCACACTGCACCACGACAACCCACTCGCTGCCTGTGTAGACTGGCCTGCCCTTCTCTGATGGATTTGTTAAGCTGCTTCACCAATGTTTTGGAGACAAGGATCACAAGCCAAGTCCATCGCAAAGAAATTTGTTGGTTTTTTTTTTTCTTTCCCAAGCCATCAGGGCTTTTTGAGAAAAAGAGAAAAGGCAAAGGGGGTCTACAATTCAGAATTTAGCACGAGGCTAATTAGAAGCACCAAATACTCCATTTAGTCTTCTCTGATGACAGCCAAACACAGCTGCATTTTTTATATTTGCAGAGTTCTGCTGTGGACAATAACTGAAAGGTGACGCTGGAAAGGCAAAAAAAAAGCTGTACCTTGTTCTTCAAAGGCATGAAATATTCAAAAATCATTCATCTGAAGGGGTACCTATGGCACTGCAGAASATGTTAAGCAGGTTCTCAGATTCAGAGATGAGTCTAAGTCAACTCCAAAGCCAGAGGACTGACTTTAGTTTAGCCTAGTAACTTCTGCCCTTCKACAAGATACAGCTCCTAATCTGCACCTTACACCTTGGGGAAAAAGAAATACAAATCAAAGGTGTAGGCAAAATACTTTCTGCATTTTTATATATCAAAGAAAGGAGAAGGTTTCATCCTAATTGAAAAAAAAAAATCTCCTTTACAGGTCACCTTTAACTGAATTCTCTGGTACATCAGTTACCAATGGATTAATCCATGGGGGKAGGGTCATGAAGCCTGCATTTTATTTATTGCCCGAGTTTGCAGCTTACAGAAAATGTCTCATAGCACAGGCACAGTGGCAAAAACAGTATAACAGCCGATGGTCAACTCCATTTGGTGAGTATACAGTAGCAGCAATTAAAAGAAAAAAGTACTCCAAACAGCTCAATACAGATCCAGCTTACCCAGATGGGTSGTTTGAAGAAAAGAATCTCAAACTAATAAATAGATCTCCTCGCCGTTCTCCCAAGATAATGGTTTTCCAAAAAAGAAGAGGCATGGCAGTTGTGCGTAAGCAGAGACAGCAGAACTTCATCTGTCTAGAGTTAAAGGTGCTTCAGGTCTATCAGCCACCTTGTTTTCTCAACTCCATCACTCCCTAAATGCTCAAACAACTGCAGATATGTTTTTAAACTGTGCCCAAAATCATCATCATCAGTGAAACAACCACGTAATGAACCCAATTCACCCCTCCCACGAACGCCTGAACCTTCGAGCGTGACAAAGTGTAACACAACTTAATGTCATCGTGGAGACAGGAACCCAGCATCTTGGTTTCAACTTTTTCCTTTGTTATATATTACAGTGCTCTATAAAATTTTTTTCCTTTTTCCTTTTAAAGCATTTAGACAATACAAGACTAAAAGATGTCTGGAAATACGTCTTATACAAAAATGAATTTTTATCTTAAAATAACATTCAAAAAGGCACTTCATTCTGTAAGAAAAAATTCAGAGTCAGGTCAACTGCTCTAAGCAGGGGGGTAAAATTGTCTGCATAGTGGGAGGGGAAGAAAGGGAGAGAAATTCAACTGCTGAAATACAAGCTTCTTTTTTTGGCATGTTTTAAGAAAAGCTGATCCAGTAAAAGATGTCCATTTATGAAATTAATTAAAAGAGTCCCATTTAAAATAGCTTTTTTTTTTTTTTCCTTTAAAAAAGTAGTCTGAACACATGACCTTAGGAGTCAGGCTTCTGAAGGCTTAATAGCATCACTCATGATTGTCCTTCGTGTCCAATGTAACAGGAAGATCAAGAGTAGCACTTCTGACAGGGGTGACCTCCCCAAAGCTTACATTTGAAAGAGCTGAAAGAGATGGAGACAGCCTCTAGCAACTGCAATCTAGGAGCAGGAGTCAGTCAGAGTTAAGGGCTACCTGTTGCAGAGTTTATGAAGCATACTGTAAACTTCTTCCTCTTTGCTTAGTCCTTCAAAGAAAGGAATAAGATCTAGCAGCTCTGTGTCTGTCATGTCATCAAACCAGGACTGCACAGGCACCTGAAACAAAGCAACCAGCAAACACTCAGAGGGTTTTATGATGTGGAAGACATGAGTTTTGTTTGTGCAGGTGTTCTGTAACCACCACCACTACCACCACCACCATCATCATCATCACCAAAGCAATTAGCTACTCATAACCATTCAGGTGGAGCAGCAGGTTCAACCCCAAACCCAGTGACAGCTGTCYCTCACCTGCATGCCCAGGTGACCTGTGTGACCCCACACTGGGCAGCTCACCCTGCTCTGCCTCCCTGAGATCCAGAACACACTGGAAGGAACACACATATTATGGAGCTGCACTGATGCTTTATTTGCAAGCACATCTTTCTTTTTTTTTTTTTCCCTCTAAGAATTATAAGAGTGAGTCACCRGGAGCAGGCAGGCAGCAACAACCCCTCCTGGCATGGGGTTTGGAGGAAATATTTAACAGCAAGGCCAGAACAGTGCTCAGGTTAAAATGTCAGACCTTGAGAGTGGGTTCAGAAAATAATGCGTGTAATAACCCTTCTTAAATATGTGGGCTGGATTTGGGAAAGGTGTTCTGTGTATCTGCCCTATGGGAGCACACTGAGGTCTTTTCAAGCCTATCTTGGATCTTKTTACAAGCTCTGGTTTCTGCAGAGCCTCGAGTATCACTCAGCCAGCAGCACTTTTCTATACATGATTAAACCACTCTGACAAGGCCCTTAATTTCATCTCCCAAATTTCTACAGCTCATTATTTTCTTGGCACTGATTTCCGAGATACCAAAYGATGATCTTGGATCAGGTTTTTAATTTTAACCATGAACATAAATTAGAGCTACAGGTTCTGGTTATTATAAACGGCAGCTTTAAACCATGTGTGGCATCAACCAGAAAAACGTTTTCACCGTATCACTTAGGGCATCACAATATTAGGATCTGAACTTAAAAGCTGACTGCTGGAAGATAAATAGCTCTTGTTTAAAGAAAAAAAATGCTATTCAGGAGAGGCAGGACTGTGCAAAGCTGTGTTCTTAAGAAAAGATTTCCTACACTGATTTTAACAGTTCACAAAGAAGACAGGCTAAAAACATCAAAGAAAACAGTGCACAGCCTGGTTGTCTAAAAGTCAGCAGATCTAAGGAGTTCCAGCTCCCACCCCGGGAAGCTAAAGCAGATGTGAACATCTGCACCAGCTGCAGCCACGGATGGAGCACCCCAGACCTCTCCTTCAGAGCTTCTGGAGCTCATACAAACACACAGGGAAAATGCACACTGCTCTTCATTATTCTCCCCTAAAGGACGTGCCCTTTATCCTTATTCCTAAAGCCTGATGAACTTGTTGATTAACAGCTCTAAATCTGGAGTTATCTCAATAACACTTGAGGGAGGAGCATAACACAGTAGGATCTTGCTTTTTTTTTTCTTTCCCTTACCCACAAATGCTTATCTCAGTAGCAACCAGTAAAGCATTAATTATCTTGTCTAATAAAATACTGCCACTCACACAATGAAAAAAAAAAAGATGGGAGTACCAAAAGGAGTTCAAGCAAACCATTCTTTCTGTAAACACCACTCCAAAGAACAAAACCTGTGCTGCAGGGCAGCTTTGTTTCTCAGAGCTAGGTTGGTTATTCAGGTTCCACAACACTTGGAATTTCTCAAAACTGTTGGACCTCACGCCAAAAGCTAAAGCTGACAGCACATGAGCAGTCATGGCTGTGACACTCTGTCAAGATCAGTTTGCCCATGTCCTTCATCGCTTGACAGTGAATCCCAGAACCTACCTGCAGCCTAAGAAACCACAAAAACTGATACAAGGCAGTGCTCTGAAAAGTCTATTTTCTGAATCACAAAACCTGGGCAAGGGCCAGAGGGGTGAAGTCACGCTCGAGTGCTTCGAATACTTACTGCATTTTCAGGATGGAAGATGTAAGATGCAGGAGAATTATCTACTATAATAACTTTACTCAGCTCACGGCCCAGTCGACTCAGATCCTTCACGTAATTCCCTCGGTGGAAAACACAGGATTCTCTAAAGAGCCTTGCCCTGAACACACCCCAGCGATCCAGTAAGTCGGCTACTGGGTCTGCATACTTAAAAATAGAAGGCAGAAACACCAAGTTAGCAACGTGCAGGGACGGCAAATTCACAGAGCCAAACAGAGAAGGGACACCAAATAATTTCAGGTAAAAYGCCCTTTCTCCATTTTCGTCCCTGCTCCTCGTTAATTAACTCACTCTCCTGCAAACCTGAAGTGATTAATAAAGAGATAATCCAAAAGTAGGACAATTAGCTTTCCATAGAAGGCTAACTTGCATTCTAACGTTTTCTGTGATTCATTGATCAGGTTTTATTCTAAGAGCCAACTCAGAGTAGCCCGGAGAGTTTTCTAGAGGTTGATAGATCCAGACATCTCACCTATCATTACCATAAAACCAGCCAAAGCTAAYAGAGAATCAATATGAAGCATTTCCCCAGCTGATTTGTTTCCATGTGCCCCTGAAGATGAACTGCAGTGAACACATCTGAGCCTGATGTGGCTCTTCCAAATGATACCCCTGGAGCAACTGGGTTAGCAAGACTCTTTGGATTACCAACTTGGGCCATAAAAGATCAACCRAAGATGTTATTAATAAAAATACCCATGTACAATCCCAGAGAAATTCTTATTTTATATACAAGATGATACTTTAAGTGAGGCACGGCTTAGAATCCAACAATTTATATAAACTAATCAAGAAAAAGTTTCCAAATAAACTTGAACATGAATAACCACATACTTGAAAATGGCAGTTACATCTTATTATTGCACCAACAGGAGTTACCATTTTCCCGTATTTGAAACTGAGAAACAAAATTGATCTCAAAATCAATCATATTTTGATTATGAAATAAAATAAGGCACCTAACTTCAGTAYGAAATTGGGGCAGTACTGAGAGTTTTTTCAACATGAYTGAACAGTTATTTGGTAAAGAGAATGCAGGGAAAAAGGCACTACATAAGATCAGGATCCTGTCCCCTTCCACCACTTCTACACTAGGCTGGAGCAAAAGCTTGCCATGCTAGAGCACCATTTAGGAATAACCAGTATCATTTTACAAACGAGACACCACAAATACACCAAAAGAAGTGAAGAATTCAAGATCAGTCTACTACTGTAACATCTACCACAAAAACTACCTACGAGCCACTACTGCTACTGCAGACCAGAGGGCACGAAATATTCCTGGGGACGTTTCAAGCTTTGCAAAAAAAGGCCTCATTTGCTAACTCCAGGTCACAATTGCACCTTGACAAGAGCAGGAACAGTGGTTCCCAGTTTCCAGTGAGTTTCTGAGTCCCTGGTTGATGGTGCAGCCAGGGTTTGATTCGGTGTGTTTTATTTCATGCCCAGCTTTCATGTGCTGCTCCACTCGCACCGCTATTTGTTCTAATTTCTCACTATAACCATGGTAACTTGGGAGCCTTTCATATTGGCATCATGAGCAATGCATGGAGGCTACATTATGAGACGAGCCCATATGTGATGGTGTTACCATGGAAACACTTACCCACACACTAGCAGACAAAGTACACACTGTCAGACAAAGAAGCAGAAAAGAAGGGGAAAAATTAAGATAGTACCGACTATGGAAATAATCATCCAAAGAAAACCCAACCAAAAAGTCCACTGACSGGCACCAGAAGGGTTAAGGAGATGAAGGGAGGAACACACCTTGGCTAGACTGGCTGTGAAGAGTACACATTCAAAGAGCTCTCCCATCCTCTGAAGAAACTCGTCCACGTGTGGTCGTTTCAAYACATAAACCTGGAACGGTAATGGCATTTAGGTCAGATGGTGCTTAAGGAAAGGAAAAAAAAAAACCCAAACCCAAACTATTCCTGCAATCCCAGCACTTGAAACAAAAAGTTAACAGGGGAGCAGTTCAAATGAAATGCTGGGGAAAAAGAAAACCATTCAAGATGAAAGTGGAGATCCAATAATGAGAGACTGGCACGCACGGGCTGCCAAGCCCCTGCTGATTATGTAACTGCAAACACCGAGCATCAGYTGGAGTGGTGCTCCTTGAAAAATCTCATTAGAGGCAAAGGGAGACAGGAGAGCTTCTCAAGAAGCAAGGATTCAGATCTCTCCACCAAACCCATTTTGGTGCTGGTGCCTTCAGTGCTGAAGAGCTCCACAGAAGGAATAAATCTGATGAAGCCTCTATGATGATGGGAATTGCACAATAGGGAGCTGTTTTCATTCTGTGGCTGATTCTTTCATTTCTGAAATTCCAGGTGCTAAATACCATAACTCACTATGGAGAGTGATCAAGCCCTTCAGTTCTGCAGAGAGCTTTTCTCACAAAAAACGTTCACAGAACCATGTAGAATGTCTAAAAATGCTGGTTTTGAGACTTGCTGGTGAAATCTACAGCATCTAACAAGGAGCTTGCCATAAAGATGGCAAATTCCCAGGAATTCTCCCCTCTCCAGCACCTTGACTTCAGCAGGGGTCCACTCCCTTTTTTCACTGGCTTGGTTGCCTACTGTCAACAACCTGATTAGCAGCTATTAAAAACCTCCCTGCCTCTCTTTTCAGAGCACACAAGATGATTTTGTGTTCACAGAAGATACCAAAACATGAAAGCTGCTGCTCAGAAAGCTTGGAAGCARTTCACAATAAACTGGGAAGCTGAAGAGGGGAGTCTGCCTGAAAAATATTTATCTGTCTTGTTTGCAGTTAGATTAAAAGTTTGAGAGAAAACACTGACAGCATTTTATCTTCTTTTGTTTGGCAAATAATCCCTAATACTGGAAATTTCAAGTGGAGAAGTCTGGCATAAAGCTGAAACCAGGAGGAACTGCAAGACTGATGCTATTTCAGGAATTTCATTCTTTGATATGTAAAACTAGATTAATTGTATGTATTTTACCAGATTCATATTAATAAGAAGCAAAAAAAAAAATCAAGGTACCCAGAAAAAAAGCCTGAAGGAGAAAAATATGGAAACAGCAGCTTGAACTCAAGTGTAACAATGAAAGCCTTCAGCAAAAGGAGAAAAAAAGAAGCTGTGTAATTGAAATTGAAACCCTAAATTTGAAAGCACTTTTAAAAAAAAACATGTATGATGGAGCTGTACCTTAATGACTAAAGCAGAAATGGTAATTTTCCCCTTTATGCAGCATACAGATCATACCATGAAGTCTTTATCTCTTTTAAGTTATTTCTATGAAATTTATCTAAACTATTTCTGCCCTCATAAACATTACATTCAAACTTTGATACACATAACAATTTATAACCCGGATTTTTTTTTAAAACAACCACAGCAGCACCTAACCCATCAAAGAAATTGTGACGTTTTATGGATTAAAGACAGTTAACAGATGCACTTCAACACCAGTCTCTTTCCAGATAATTAAAGCAATGTTTCCTGTATTTCACCAAGCATAAACCAAGTCATTTCCTCTCCTATAACAACACAATTAATTTTTCACTTAATTCTTACTACATAAAGTTCTGCTGTAGTGTTTCCTCTCCAAATTCTTTGATTTTTTTTTTTTTTAAGACAGAAAGACAGCTGCAGTCCCTCTCCACTTGGGTATCCAGAGACTATCCAGCTTCCCAGATAAGAGGAAAAAGAGCAGGATCCAAGTTAATTATTAAGTTCTTGATTTTTCAGCCTTAAATTTTATTCCTACACTTATTTTTTGAGGGCACAAGAGGGGCAYACCATAGTCTTAACATCATGCTTGAAGAGAGAAAGCTGGAATTTAATATTAATTTCCTTTTCAAAGCTCAGTGTTCACAGCCACAGCGGCAGAAGTCTCCTCTTTGCTCTCCATCCCTATCTCCACCCGTGTCAGTGAAGTATTTCCATCTGGAATGTAATTACAAACTCCTTGCCAAGGACCTGAACTTTGCTGCTTGCAACACAACCCACCTCSTCCATCAGGAGCACACAGTAAATCAACCCTGGAGCTGCAGCCCCAGAGCTCCCAGCCACAGYCCCAGGCTGCATTCTGGCTGTTTTTAGGGCCCCTAATTCTGCAYCTAATTCAGGATCAGCTGTGCATACACAGCATTTTTAGCAGGATGGTCTCCCTTCTGCAGTTTAGGGCTCCTGATGCACCACGGAACACTCACAACCTCCTCTACTCGAATTTCTCGTGCTGTTTTGCCTTAAATCTTTCCCTGCTGGGATCTGGCCAACAGATTTGCTTCTCATGTTAAATGCCTAATTAATAATAAATGTCATCTCTTAGGATGAAGTCTCACCAAATTTTTCCCTTAATTATTTCCCTCTGTAAAAAGCCCCAATGCCTTCGCCTTTTTTCTTTTTTTTTAACAACGCTGATTTTTAAAATTTTTTGGCAGAACAATGTATCTTAATACTCTGGATAGTTATTCTCCTTGAAGTTTTCTTTGAGAAGTCCTACTTAGACCCTGGAAGCAACTCCAGAATGTACTGGTATCCTGGRCTACAAAATCTCTTTGGTTTAGCTCACATAAAAAGCTTTCTTCAGCTGACAGTGCAGCTCTTTTCTCCTCTTCCTTCTCATTTGGAATTTTTTCCCCTTTACTTTGTTAGTGGCTGGACTTGAATCTCAATGCTGCATGGTTATTTGTGGCTTGGCTTTTTCCTCCATTGCCTGATGTCTTCAGTTTAAATCTCTAGACTAACTGGCTCCTGGCATTTTTCTGAGATTTATATACTGTCTTCAGGGCATAAAAAGAAAAAAAATCCATCTCTTTTTTTTTTTTTTATTGTATGCTCAATAATTTTTTCCTTATCACAGCAAGAATTTAGAGGAATACAGCCTTTTTATTATTATTTAAAATGAACCATACTCAACATTTTAAACACAAATCAGGCACAAGGCATGTTTCCACAGGATTCTTACAGTTGCTAATGGCAGAACACAAGCAATTATCTTTAATTGTTTTTGAGCATTTCGTACTTCCACATGAATTTTCTATACCTCAAAGCAGCCTCAACCTACAGAGACTCAGTATTTGTGAAACCAGAAGACAAACCCAGCTCATTTTCCATCAATTAAACAGGACACAAAGAATGGCCTTTCAAAACCAGCTTGACAACGAGGAAATCTGCAAGTAATGACCAAAAAAATGYGCCTGTGACAACTCCAACTCGAGTGATCTCCTGTTTGGTGGGGTGGGTGCCTCTTGTGAGCAGTGAGCAGAAAATCCCACGTCCTGGAGCCTCGTTGTGCCGGGCTGTGGCTGTGTCCCAGTGCAAGTAACCAAGAATAGGCCAGTTAGAACGGATACAGCCTATCCTGGATTACTTGAACCAGGCCACAGCCTTCTGCAAGAAAATCCACGGATTTCGTGCTTCACAGGAAGGAAGTTCATTATTTGAACAGCATTTGCACCATGTCATTAAAAAAAACCATTTTGCATTTACGTACACATGCCAAATTTCTTTAGCTTTCAACAACTAAAAATAGTCCATTAATTCAATTAACTCTCCCAGTGCCCCAAACAAATCCTTAAAAGCTAGTTCTACTCAATAAACKAATTATATTGAAAAATTAAATCCAAAATAACACCAAATCAAACTCTTCCTGTTTGCCCTCTTCACCCTCTGACATCAAGAGCAAAGCACAAAGCCACTGGAAGTCAATTTGGATGAAAGGACAAGCATTTCCTAAAAACCTTCACTCAYTGGGAATTAAAACTCTATTTGATATGCAGCTTCTGATCTGGGGGCTGTGGTCACTCTGCCCTTGCTCAGTGGGGAGCAGGTCCAGAGGAGAGGATGTGCTCCTGCAGAAGTTATTTCAAGGTACCCAAAAGGCTGAACATCTTCCTCCAGCCACCGATTTCACCCTCAGTGAGCTTCCTCTCAGTTCCCACCCATTTCACTGGATTTCCCCCAGCTTCTCCCTTCTAATTTGGTAGAGCAGGAGACCAGCTCTGATTTCCTTTCATCCAGAGAATCAGGAGTGAAAGGAGAGAAACATCCAGAAGGGTCAACTTGCACCTTTTGTGTCTCGGCCATCATTCCCAGCACAAAGCATGGGATCCTTCCCTGTAACTCGTGCTGCCCTTGGATGGGCACAGCCTCTGCAGGCATCCAAAGCAGAAAGACAGGGAGGTTCCTTCACACTTGATTTATTTCCTTCTTAAAATAAAATGACAAATCCTTTGGAAAGATAAGGTAATTTAGGCTGCAGAAAGAAAGATGGGAGAGGGAAAAGGGATGTTAAGAAAAGCTGGTTTTTAATCTAGGGAAGCTCGTTTACCCAAGCACCCTTTAAGATGATGAATTGTCCTCCCTATAAGAAAAAACCCCAAGAGTCTCTCTGACCTTTGGATTATAAATTATATAAGGGAAAACAAATTCCCCAAACTAAAGACATTATTTTTTAAGACCTCTGTTGAACAGCAAAAAAAAAACAAAAAAAAAAACCAAAAAAAACCAAACCAGCATTTACAATGAAAAAAAATAGTTAGATAAGTCAATCTTAAAACTCTTTCAGSAGCACAGCAATTCAATTTGCCACAACTTGTATTTTTTGGTGTATGAGATATGAACAATCAAATTTCTCTAYGAATGGGTACTTCTGAAATGCTGTTTCTCAGTTTGTTTCCACTGGGGTTCTGCCTAAGGCAGAGTTCAAGGACAATAAAAATCTGTCAAACTCCTGCCTGACAAGGCACCAGGCTCAGTGGCAGAGCAGGGATATGTACTGTGGACAGTGTTGTTCCACATCATTGCCCATATCCTGAGATATTTTGCACAGGTGGAAATATTTCCCAGTGTCAGTGATTAATCTTGGAGAATATGAACTGCTTAAGGAAATGGACAAGTGTTACACAGATGACAAATCCTGATAAATGACAGAAATTGCTCATATCAGTTCGTTTATGCTCTAAGTGACTACAGAATTACAGGTTTGAAGTGGGAACAGGTTGTCAAAGCTCCAAAGCCTGTGCTAATGCTCATCAGACTCAGCCAGAATATCCATTTTTGCCCTTTATCACAGTGTAAAATTAAAATAAAAAAATACTCCTGAATGTCAGCTGTATCACAGAGATATTACAAACAAAGGCTTTGCCAATTCTGCGTGCCATATAAATTAGCTTCATTTCAAGAATCACAAATTCCTTACAATTGCCTTCATTTTTACTATCCAAATGTGACTGAGGTATTTACCTATTTTAGGGGCTAGGGAACTTGAAATACAAAAGGTGAAGCAATTTCTTTGAAAATCACAAAGGAAGTCTCCAGCAAAACAGAGACCAATTCCACTTGACCCCCTCTGTCAAAGGAGATGCACAAATCCACTCCCTTTGTGGAGCTGTGGGATTTTGTCTGTTTGGGATTTTTTTCGGTTGTCTTCTCTTTTCCCCAACAAGAAATCATCTCCAAGTGCCAAACTGCACTGTATTTAGGGAAGACTCAGAGTTTGGAGCAGGGAATGGAAAAACAACAGGCTTTTGAAGTGTTTGACTGTAAAGCTCCAATGGCTTTTTATTGGGATTTGTTTCAAAATGTAAATATGCTATCTTGACAAGCTAAGTGATCACAACTCCAAGCCATTCAAAAATTCACTTTCAAAAGCATTCTAAGTTTCAGGAGAGAGAATTTGTCTGCTCTACAGTACCAAGCASAGCTAAAGCCCACATCAAATCAGAATTGAAAATCACTAATCTCCCAAAACATCACTTAAATTTTTTAAGCATCAGCTCTGGTGAACATTACAGGTGGAAGTATCCCAGATATTRAATTTTTCTACATAAAACATCCATAGTGTAAAAACTGTCAAAACAGCTATTACTTTAAAGCACATTTCAATCCACTGACTGATATTCAGTATTCATTTTAAGAGTGACAAATACATGGATAGTTTCCATCACAGGAAATCAGACAAACTATGAACTAACTTTATGATGCACCAATTAGCACAAGATTAAAATACAAACCTCTTTATACAAGTAAAAGTAATTTGTAAAAATAACACATAACATTTCAGAAATTAAAGTATTTAAAATCTCTGTTAAATCASATCTAGGGAAGATTTGCTCCTCAAYAACTGTAACAYCCAAAATCCCATTGYTTCAAACAATTTGCAAGGTCCATGTATCAGAAAGGCTCAGCTTCCCGTTAACCTGTTTAATCAGTAGTCATTTCTGAAGGGTTGAATAAAATAAATCACAGCGCTGTAACTTTTCAGACAGACACYGAAGCTCTTGCTGGAGATGAGTTAAGGACTCCAAGCTAAGATACATGGAGGGGACTGATTTTCAAATTATGGGCATTTTGCATTTACTCAAAACCATTTCTTAGAGCCTTAGGACAAGTTCTTAAAGAACAAGACATAAAAATTAAGTATCCTTGTGATTTTGTCCAGACCTTTCAAATAWCCTGAAGTGTATAAAAACTCCTATCAAAGGAACTTGAATTACTTACAGGAATAAAAGGGGACAGAAATTAAACACAGACTGCCACAAAAATTGAAGAAATGTCTATTCTTCCTTTATACTTTTATAAAACATAAATGAGCTTTGGCATGTGAGCTACCAACAGACCCTGAAGMCAACTTAAGTCCTGTTTGTCTTGGAAGGAGTGAGAAATGCAGCATTCAAACAGCTTTTTCTGGCACCAGCAATGTTTGAAACCCCATCCTTACATCATTTCCTAATTCAAAATGTTTAAAATTGACAAAGGGTCAAGTATTGAAGTCCTGAGAGAGAGATTCTACATGATCACACAGGGATGCACGTCTGCATTCCAGAAAACACAGCTTTCGTGTTTTGCCAAAGGAAAAATTATTGGATATAAAGCAGGAAATGGAGGAAGAGAACATTTCTGGGACACTCAGGAYACAATGCTGAAGGAAAACCAGCACTTACCTGATGTATGGTTCCGTCTATTTCAACAGGAACGATGAAATCAGCATTGCTAATTGGCTGGAAAGAAGGACAAGGAAATAATCAGCATTAAAAATAAGACCATTAGAGGGAAACTTTCAGGGGCAGAAAAGGGAGGAGTACCTACTTCTGAGGAAAAAGTTAATAATCAATAATCATTGTTGACTGCACAGATCCACCCTGTGTGTGCTCTTACACACACAAGTCAGAAACCTCACAGCTGTCATTCCAGATGCTGCACTTCCCTCTTCTCTCCTATTTTTAAGCTTCACACAATGCTTGAATAACCCCACAACCATTGAGTGTGCTCATCAGGATAACATCTCTTTGGATTAAATTTTCCATCAAGTCTTTGTGGATACAGGACCATTAAGAAAATGAGCTCTGAACTCCACATATTCTACTTGGGGTCATCAATTAGTGATTAATTAAAGACAATGATACAAGTAATACCTTGTGGTTATACTTGAATCAGCAGCTGCAACAAGACTTAAGCTGTATAGCTAAAGGGTTCTAGAGATGCCAATACCAATCAACTTAATCATGTAAAATTGCATTTTAATTCCAAAAGGAAGAGCAGGCACACTTTGCCCAAATCCTTAACCAATTTTTCCAGCCTGTCAAACACAACTTAATTCTCAAGACTTGCTGTGAAAAAACTGTTGGTCAAGCAAAATTGCCTTGGAAAGCAGGAAAGTGGCCTTATGGACAGTTCAGGAGTACAAAATCTAATCCATGGCTGGCCAGCAGCGGTAGCTGGGAACAGGCTGCTGACAATGTTCACTGGTTCAAGTGGACACCACACTCAGGCACGGCTCGTGCACTGTGTCCATTCTAAAAAACCAGTCATGGAAACATGCCTGGCTGAAGCTCGTAACTCATTCCATCATCTGCAGCCTGGAAATGGCTGAGACAGAGCTGCCAAATACAGATTAACAGCCAATATGCTTCAAGAGCCTAGAATGAAGCTGGGAACAGTCTGTGACTGGTACTGCCAGCTGAGGCTGGAAAACATCTTCACCCAGCTCTGTCAGACCTTCCCACCTGGCTGGCTGGGTGAGACAATGGGCTGATCTCAGGAACCATCAAGAAGATGCCCATGAAGTGTCTGTAGAACTGGAAACAGATCTGAAACTCATTCAGGGGGGTCAAAGGGGTGCTGAGAAAGCAGAGAAGCAGCTGAGGTAAAGGGACCAAGAAGCAGATCTGGGGAGTCTGAACAGGTGCTCTGTGAGAAATGGTGGGAAAAGAGTATACTGCAGTATTAACCTGCTAGCATCCCTTTGATCCCATTCCCTGGAGAAACCAGATTCTAATTCCACTGACAACCAACCTTCCTGCCAGGAGAGCAAAATGACCACAAGAATTTATGTGGAGGGAAACAMCCTCTCTCAGGAGCACAGAAATAAGGAAGATGGTTTGATCTGACACCTGCAGGAGCTGGGTCTGAGGGCACAGGAGAGGCTCCATGGAATCTTCTCATCCTGACCTACCAGGATTGGTAACCAGACCTCCCAGAACAGCTGGTGATGGAGAATTCCATCCTCTTGATGACCCCTCTGCTGGTATGACCTGAAGAATTCCTCAAATATGCACAGATCAATCCAGKTTTTTCTTATCTGACACTGAACTATTTCCCCTTTCTGCTCTGCAAAARGACAGAGGGGAGGCCCCCACATGTTCCCTGTGTGAAGCCCCTCAGACAGAGAGGACACTGCAGCTCTCACAGCCTCAGAACAGCTACATAAAAGTGTTCTGATATTCACCTTAAAAAGAAACCCAAATTGTCAAGAAGCCTCAGCCACCAGTTTTGCAGTGGATGCCAGCTCCCTGCAGACTTTGAAGAGGCTTGCACACACTTGAAGGATTTATATATGCATGGCTCCCTTCAGCAAGAGAAATACTCTGCAGCAGCAGCAGAAAAAGAACAGGGCACTGCAAGCTGCTGAGGTTTGGAAATCCACTGATAAAATTACAGCTTTTACAGRATTTCATCCTAACAGCAGCAACATCAACCAGATGCCAGAGAAAACCACATTCTGTCTAAGCAACTTTGTTTTTTTCCAACAAATAAAACCCACCCTTAGACTTTGTAACACTGATCAAAGTACTCCCAACTATACATTTTGCTTCCCCCACTTCAGGTATTATACTGCTTTTTGTTGGCCCAAGAGATAAGGAAAGGAGCATGGACTGGGGGATCTGTGCTCCTCAGGGAGGGAAAAGAGGAGAAAAGTCTGCAGCMATTTGCTGGCTAAAGGTTTGTGGGGTGTGCACGTGAAACACGTCCGTGCCTCTGGTGGGAACTGCAGAGACAGAGCCTGCAAGAAGGCAATGCATTTCCACTGAAAATCTTCAGTTCAGTTAGAACTGCTTGTATTTAATTAAAAAAAAAAAAACAAAACCTTCAGCATTTTAAATATTCTAAACGTGTTTCACTGCCAGTTTTGAATAGGACTACATTCCAGGCTTGCATGTGGTTCAATACATTTTATACAAAACCATGTTTACATCTTCTTTATTTAATAATTTATTATTTTTTGCTTCTATTATTGTTTTATGATGGGAATGATAACTATCTTGTCTATCTATTCCTTTTTTACTCTTGCCAAAGAATCCCAAACTTTATTCCTTTAATATGCACCTAACATGAAAGACTAGTACCTCCTTAAAGCTTCACAAATATGCAGGGGCATAAAAAGATGAGAATTACCCTCCTTCAGATGTTGCTGCTTTCATAAAGAGCACTTTAAATATTCTGCCTCTCTGGCTGTGTCAAAAAAACATTTAATCTGCATTTGAAATATGAAGCCTATTTCATAACAGAATTACGAATTCTAAAATATCAGGTGTTTTAAATAAAGCCTTTTGTACTGAAACTCTCAAACTTATGTATGCTTTTCCAGCTTTAAAGTGGGGATCTGCCTGGTTAGAGCAGACATGTTTTAAAGGAAGAAAAATCCCCCAAATACCCCAAACCAGTGCAAATTAAAAGAAACTGCAGAAGTAACCTGACTATCCAGGCAGAGCAGGGTGCACACAGGTGTTCAAACCCTGGCTCTGCTGGAATGTATCATTATTTTTGATGACAATTAATGGTCTTAATTCAGCTGAAGAATTTCCCTTCATGAAACAAAGCCCAAAAAGCACTACTGGACAGTGCCAGTCACTAAAAAACTGAATTAATTTCCTTCAATGCCTTGTTTTCTCTTACACACCCCCAATCAAAGGGTTTCATGTTGAAATAGTACCACTACAGCCCTAAGACTCAAATACTGCAGAAATTCCAACATCTGCCCAAGTCCACTGACCTCACATTAAAAAGGACCAGTTTTCTTTCCCTCAAACATTATTCACTGYTCCTCACTAAGTAGAATAATCTTTTGTTTTTTCTTAAATATCTACTCGACATCATTTAAATACCCATTAAATATCAGCTGAATGAATGGGAGGACTAAAAGGAGCCCGCTAAAAAGCACTCTGYAAACCTCAGTCCCACAAGAGAGACCTACAACTGGGTGAACCACTTAACATTAATTTATTTAAAATGGTTAAGAAATAATCAATAACCACCTAAACTGAGTCTCATTTTGTCTCAAAAACCAGACAAAAATCACAGTAGAAGATTAACCACAGTAGTCAGAAAGCAAACTTTTGTTTTCACCTTTAGGTAACACTAAGCCTGATATTTCAGTTTTATTACACACCATTAAATTTTTAAGTTCAGCTTTCCCTTCCTAATTCTGGCTTTTGTTTAAATAGGAAGGCATGGATCCTCCCTTCCCAATAACTGTGGTTTTTATCTCCCCAAAAAGTTCTCCAGTGCAAACTCAGTCTGCGTACAGAAGACAAATCTGGCAGTGAGGCTGAGAAGTTCCCGTACACCACCATAAATTGTTCTATACCATCAGGCATAATAAAGACAGGGAAAAAAAAAAAAAAAATCTGCATTTCACTTTGAGGCACAGGAATATTTGTCCTAGTATCTCCATATAAGGTTTGCTTTAAGTCAACCAAGAGAGGCTGCTGCCAAATTCTAACCACAACATGAATTGCAGTTTGCATTTTAAATACTGGCAACTAAAAAGTGAAGGATTAAAAAGTGGAGCTGATGCTTGCAGTGAAAAATAGAGTGCAAGCACCTAGAAGATTATAAAGATGATAAATCTTGTTTGGTAATAGTCAGGTAACAATAATTCTTCTAAATTCTCCCATCAATGTATAAAACCAGCAGACACTTTATCACGTATTAGATTTGCTGAACAAAAATGCTGTCAGTACCCTGAGCCAATGTGGACTATCTGTATTTCTGAAGTCTCCTAATTTCAGCCCTACTTAAGAAATAAAAAAATACTGGTACTTTCACCACATGCTGAACTCTRCAGGGTTACAGAAGTTGCTTCTTGAAGATGACTGACTCATCATCAACAGCTAAATGGTATTTGCTTTCTTACTCTGAAAACTAAACACTTAAAAACACGTGCTGTGATCAGCACTGTGATGGGAAACAACATCCTCCAGMAAGAGAGAGGAGCCACCATTGCTGCCCAAAATCTCCTGGTTTAAGGTTCATCTAACCTAGCATAAAGCTGTGCTGATTTWCCAATCTCCTAGAAGAGCTATGGCATCATTTACACTGTAAAAACAACCCCCTGTTTTCAAAACAACAGATTTCGTACTTGTTAAAAATACAGGTCCCTGCTGGAACATTTAAAGCCACAAAGTCAATACGTATTCCAGGCCTTGTTGCAGTCAGACTGATTTTCTCAAAAAAATAAAATAAAAAGCCCCCAGTAATCTCTGGTGCTAGCCCCGGAGTGCTAAATGAGGATGAATAATCATAAGAGAGGCGATGAGGACTCCCAGGCATCCTGGGAGAGCCTGTAAGAGGAGTTCAAGTGTTAAGAGCCTTAACAGTTCCTCCAGCATTCTCTGACAGATTCAAGCTGCAAGAGATCCCCTGTTGAATTTACTTACCTTAAATGAACTGTGCACTAAAGTTTCATCTAAATCAATGACCACACACTTCTTCCCATAGTCTGATGCTGTCAGTTCTGGCAGGAGGTATTTAGCTGGTGGCTATAAATGAAAAGAAAAGAGGAAGACAACAAAAAAGTAAAACCTCTATGGAAGGGGCACCCTTCTGTCAACATTACTATTCTAGTAATTGCAGGGAGCTGGAATACATGACTTGAAATCAAATGCTTTTGTGGGCTCATCYCAAGTGCATGTATGGCTATTAATGGCTCATGCAATTGCAATACCCATACAGACTTTTCTTTTTTAAATGAGAGACTTGTTTAGMATGACCTCCAAAGCACTGGAAATTAAAATGGTAAAAGACTACCACTGGCTATAAAATAGCAGAGAAAACCAGGACATTTGATACAACAGTATCTTTTTCCAGTGGCTCTTTTTCTAATGCCTGGTTTTTGGTTGCTGTTGTTACCCTACTTCCAGTCAATGTCATTTCCAGCCCTATCAAGCTGATGGACATTTACACAAATCATTATTTCTGCTTGCCATGAAAAATGCTGAAATGGAGCAATCCATCCTGATGGAAGACAGCATTACTAATTTTATTTTCCAGGACATGTCTTCACTCTTGTTTTTGCCACTTATGAGGGTGGTGATCAACTTCCATCCGAATTATGCTCCCAGTCAAGGTTTTAAAACTGCAGTGAAGAACCCAACCCGGGCTCTTCTACACTGGCCTTGCTAAAAATGGCACCAATTCCATGAACTGACAATTCTTCTGAAAGCAATGCAGACTGTCTCATATTCTTCAGATCATTTCTCACCTCAACACCCCAGTTTGCAATAAAAGTACATTACTTTAGATTTTGGTACTGGACACTTTCAGAAATAACAGAAATGGGAGAGAAGACTTCCATTTGGAGCTGAAACACTGCTGCCACTCAGGGTTTTTTTTGATGAAGGGAAGGTATTAGCTTTACAGAGAAGCATCAATAGGGAGAAGCTCGAGACTGAGAGGAAATGAAACTAATTTAGCATTGGATACGGAACTCTAACTCCATTCTTTTCTTATCTCTTTATCTGTTCACTGTTGCTGCGGTAAGGATGCTTCACCTCTCACGGGTTTATTCTTTCCAGTGGCCCTTTGCAGAGGTGTTTGCAGAGATCTGAGGCCACCCCACTGCAGASAGGGGTGACAYAGGAGTGTCAGTCACCTCTGAGCAYCCTCCAGCAGCCAGGACAGATTATCAACCCYTGGCTGAATTCACACGTCACCTGAAGTTGGTGGATACTGGCCAGTGATGCCTAATCAGCTCTTGTTTAAATGAAGAACATAACAAATGAGATTCTGGACTTAATTTAAGTGTCTTTAGCTGAAGTRCGAGTTCTTGGGGCATTTTTAGGAGTGTACACTGAAATTGATTCAGTTCTTTACGATTAACATCGACAACAGTTCCYTCAGCCACCAAACTGGAAGGTTTGCCTAGCAATCACTTGTCTCAATGCATTTCCTCTCAGCACACATCTAACAACAACCTTCAAATTAAAACAGCTTCTGCCTAATGCCTGCAAAGGCTCCCTCCATCACAGCCACCCAACCAGGCTGCAATTTATACAACACTCTCTCTAGGTTATGGACAGTCCCACAAGTACTTCAGCCCCACCTCTGCTTGTTGGCAGCTGGGACCAGACCTAAAGGATTCTGTTTTCTCATTTCTATTCAARGCCTGAAAGGTATTTAGCACCCCACCTCAATTTTCGTATTAAGAAGGATCCAAACTTGCAACCTAAAAAAACTAAAAGCTTATTGAAAGAAAAACCCAACCCATTTAAAGACAATAATCTTCAGAACCCATGTTCCAATACTTCTTGTCTTTGAAGATGAAAAAAAAGGTAGGAACATTCCAAGAAACCTTAAATATACTTTAAAAAAAACCAATTCAGTTTATTGTTCTACTGAAAACCTTATCTTGTTTGACTTTTTGACTCCATTAATCTGCACAAGCAGTTCAAAGCAGAAATTCCTTCTGCTAAGTGAACTGAAAATATATCTATGAAAAATATATGGAAACAGATATTCTTCTATATAAAATATGCATATGAAAAATATGAGGACTATCTTACCACAGATACCTTYAGTTTTTGTATCTGGAAACTGTTGCATTTGTCATCAGGAAAAGGAAGGATACACACCAAGGACTACAAATGCAAGAACTTTAATCTCCGAGAACCCAAATTCCTCTACTGCACAGTGAGGCAACCTGTGACTATTTTTTTTCACCCACCTGCACCTCTGCTTTCTCAAAAGCAGTGGCTGGGAGAGGCACAACCTTACCTGTGGCTTTAAACACAGATGCTGTTTACTGCTAGAGTTTCKCTCCCTTTTCAGTATTGATTGAGGAGACCATGTGTAATTACTGACCTAACTTTATCAAACAAGGGTACCACCAACCCTCCGAACAAATTTTGGCATCCTGAGTTCAATTTGACCTTGCTTGTTTAAGTTCACACATTCAAAGAGCAGAAGAAATAAATTTTTCATTTCAAAACAGGCACTTCTGTTGCCCTCCGCTGTGAAAACACATTCACCCTCTGATAATGCAACAGGGGTAAGGAAATTATTCTGAAGCTGAAGTCACTACAAGCTGTGAGGCTGCTAAATGCTGGTGTAGGACTTTGGAGCAAGGGTGGCATTTTTGAGGCTTTTAGGAGCTTGAAAGCTTTTGTATGCAAAGTATCATCCCATTTGTTTTGCTGTTCAAGCTTTCTGATCTAAAGCCATTTCCACCTGTCAAGGGCAGCAAAGCTTTTAGGCAGAAACAAGCATTACTCAACATTGAACTTTAGTTTTCTATGATGGAGACATACCCAAGAAGAGCTCTAAATACCAGATTTCCATCATACTTAATAGTGAAGAGCTATGGAACTTTCACTTATCTTTATTTTTACACATATCAACTTTAAAGATATCTGAGATGATGAAGAATATTTCATAGTGGCTAACAGCAACTCGTATTTTTTATGCAACATTCCCCGAAAAGGCTGCAGACTTCCACAGAACTCAGCAGAAAAATAACACGTGGTATCTCACTGGCTCGRTCTTCAATTCCAACAAGACACAAATTATACACAAGTTAAACTAGTCACTGTTTGGGATTTATGCATTCCAGCCAGGTCTCGTGGCTGATCAGCTCAACAGACCTTGTAGTGAAACGACTGCTGCACTGCTTCAGTCCCGTGGAAATAGTATATTCCCTAAGAAAAAACAAACAAAAAAAGGGGATGGTGGCGGCAAGAGAACAGGACTTTTGGTTGAAGCATAAACAGCTGGTCAAGACAAATCTTTCAGAAATTCACTGTATAGAACAATCATCAGCTTTCCTCCCTGCAGGCCTGTACTTCCCACAGAAACAAGTAGCAGAATTAACAAGCCTTTTTTTTTTTAATTCTCTCTACTGGCAATGCTGTCAAGCCTAAGTGCAGCACATGAATTTATTGTTTGTGTCCTCCTCAGCTCACACTTTGGGCTGCACTCAGCAGAGCTGACAGCTTCTCCCAGCAGTTATGGGCAGAAATACTCTCACAGAAGAGAAATGATTCCTGCTTAAAGCACAGCTGCCAGAAGGTGCCAGCTCCTYTCATGGAACAGGCACTTCCCATAATTTTGACTAGAAAAAGTTCTAACAAGGAATTATCTAATGTAGGTGAAAACAAGTGAAAAAAAAMCCCTCAATATCCCTGTGCTAAGATTTAACTTCTGCAGGGATTCTGAGGGATAATTTTGATCCACTCATTAAAAGTGGAATTTTAAGCTGAACAAAATAAATGGATACTCCAACTCATTTAAGAGTTAAGAGAAGTTTAACAACATCTCATTTAAGATGCTGAATGAGTGAGGCTTTGGATTTCCATCTACCTCTTCATTCAGAAGAACAAAAAAATAGTGATGTTGCTCTGGGATTACTTTGATCTGATTACTTTGATCTGGGGGTTGGAACGAGATTGTCTTTTAAAGTTCCTTCCAACCCAAACCATTGTATGATTCTATGATTTGTCTACCATACTCCTTYCCAAACAAAGCTGACAAAAATCCATTGAAAAATGAGGCATCCTGAGCTACATTTAATAGATTTTTAACCAGGTCTATCACAATGTGTCAGCTGGTAATGTTTTGGTGTTTTTTTGTTTTAATTCTGTGTTTATTTCAGCCCTAAAAATAAATAATTGTGCAGTTTTAAAAAATGATCAATTATGCTGTAGTTTAATCTACACCTTATCTAGAAACAGTTTCAAACATAAAGTTCATATCTGAAAAACACTCAAAGTAATGCTGTCTCTATTTTCTGAACAACCTAACTTGAAGCTTATTTCTTATTTAGCAGTCATCTTTATCAAAAACCAAGTGAAAATTCATATTAACTCAAGCTTTYAAATCAGGTGCAATCAATACAGGACAAATCTGATTGAGCAGAAGATCCACTTCACTGAATTGCACACATAAACGCAAATAAAAGCAATGCACAACGCACAGAAAGCAATGGAACTTTTCAAACAGGTGACCTCAGCACACTGCCAGGTTTAACACACGATAAAAAAACACGAGAAAGCTCCAGAAATCCTCATATTTTGACTGGAGGCTTCAATTTGAAAGTGGGGAGCRAGCAGAGCTCTTTTTAGAGTCACTCAGGAATTCCCTGAACACTTGAAATGATGACATTTGAAAYGAGCTCTGTAAAAATTAAACACCCACTTAATTGTGACCAAGCTCACTGTTTCTCTTTACAAGATTCTCCTCCTGGTTTGTGCAAGACCTGCAGTTCAAACAGCCCAGTCCTCATCCCTACCTAGCAGAACATCAAGAATTTCTGGGTTTAATGGRTCTGGAACCCACAGTTCAGAGCTGTCCTGGAGCAAACCTTGGGCTCTGGCACTCAGGACCAACACCCCTCATAAGACTGGCAGAGGAACACCTTAATTTTAGGTGTTTTTCCTAATATAATACTGCATTTTGTTTCCTACCACTCTCTCCACATGCAGCTCCCTTGTGCCTTTATTTAGATGATTACACAGTGCTGCTGGCTGGTTCCTGAGAGCCAGGAGCACTTTGATACTGGGGAGTAAATGTCACCCCAGTGCCCACAGGCAATGGTTGCCTGACAACACTCCCGTGTCCTGCTGCTGGAAGAAGCATCAGATGGCACTGGAGAAGGGGAAGGAGAGTGTTTAAAGTCACCTGCTCGCTGGGAACTCTGTGTCATGACTGCAGAGATAAGTTAATTTTATTGCCTTGCTGGCGCTGGGAATATATGTCTGCAAAATTAAAAAAGAGCTTAAAAAAAAAAAAAAAAAACAAAAAAAAAAAAAAAAAAAAAAGAAAGAAAAAAAATCTATCCCTTGTTGAATTCACTCATTTTCCTACCACCACCCAAATCTAACAGAACACTGCTTTAACATTGTAAAGACAGTGTTTGAACAAAGCATCTCATTTCATTTCTGTACCTGTCAAAGCTGTACTCATTTATCCTTCCAAAATTTTGTTCTGTTTTAATTCTTATTCTGTTGGTACCTACAGTCACTCTTGGGAAAGATTTTTATTCCAGGTCAGAGCACAGCMAGAACACGTTTCATGTTCAAATAATTCCTAGTGGAGCAACTACAGTCACTTAACAAAATTTGGCAGGTATGTAAAAAAGAAAAGTTAAGTTTGGAAATCAGTATTTTCTGATTTCCATCTGAGGTTTTCTATTCCTGCACTTGCATTTACCCAAATCACGTGCATGTCCATGCCTGTCTGCATACACACATGCATGAGCCATATCAGAAATCACAGGAAAGCCATAAAGAGGAACTTCCAACAGTTCTTAAATCCAAGAAAAAACTGTTGGAAGAGGGAAGATCTGCAGAGATCACAGCGATCTCCTGGCACTGCTGCACTGCAGCACAGGCAGGGGTCTTCTTAGAGGAGGTTTTGTAATGCTGGGCTACGTGAGAAGGAAGGGAAAGAAGAAAAAGAATGGCATCTTGGGGAATATCCAGGTCTTTAAAGGCCACCAAATATCTCAAACAAGAGGGCTGGGTCAGTATCTCCACGCATCAGCACTGCTGTTTTCTGGGAAACTCTGCAGTGATAAAGCATTGTAAACAGCAAAGGAGCTCAAAAAAAAAAAAAGTATTTTCAGCTTCATAAAGCCTAAGCCTTCATCCTTGTAAAAAAAAGAAGCTTTTTGACCAAAAAAGGTTAAAACTAATTAAATTAAAAGCTTCAGTTTGAAAGACCTCTTTTTTTTCTTCCTTTTATTTAGCTTTGAAAAATAATTTAGATGCCAAACAGCATTCCAAGTTTAATCCAGGGAAGATAAACAGAAATATTAAGGCCCATAAAGCAGCAGCTGATACCAAGAGCATCATCTCAAACAAGTGCAGTAATGAGCAATAGTCAGTGTACTGTTTTCTTAGCATGACTTATTTCAAATAAATTATGCAGTTTCCAACTCTTCTTTTGAACTGGAATATAGGGGAAAATGAGAGGAAAAGGTCTTTGTAACTGTGTCTCAGTGATGATGAGTCACCTTTTGCCTCTATTAAAATAAGCAACTTCAACTTTCAGACTATTTCATGTGTTTTCAAAATGCTAAAAATTCAGATGAAACCCAAATAAAACCCAAACTCTTCTTTCAGTCCCTGCAGAACACATGCAGCTCAATTCACCTCTGGGGATACAACATTACAGACAGAACATAAAATCCTTCTGTTAACATGCAACACAAAACAGACCTGTTAGACTGCAACATAAAATGAACCAAAGCAAAAGTCATGAAAATTATTAAAAGAAAAAGGGATAAAAATACATACACTTGGTATAGGCATGACCTGCATCTGGTCACCCTGGGGAAAAAGAAAAAAAAAATCACTGTAAGGGTAATGGTTTTTAAAGGGTAGAACAAAGGTCTGGAGCAGTAAATGTAGCACTCAAACATTTTAAACCAAAAGTTCAAAGTATTCAAGAAACCAGGGTAAAAAAAAAATAAAAACAGGATTTTGCATTTTAGTTGCTGAAATGATCTGTTAGTACATTGGCATTTATGATTTTTAGGAGACTGGACTGATAAAACCCATGCTATGATTAATCAGAGATGGCAATAAGAAAGTACCTGTATTTACTGGAACCTTTTCAGCTTAAACATCTATTAATGGGTATATTTGTCATTTTTCACKGCAGCAACGAGAGGCTGAGCCAGACCCTGACAGCAGGGCAGAACCCCACTCCTTGAACTCAACTTCATTTGAGACAASTGACTTGAAAAAAAACCAGCATTTTCACTTAGGCAACAGCAAAATATCTGACAGGGACATAAAGGTGATAAACTAAGCCAAGGAATCTCATTTTCTTCACCGAGAAAGAAGCAGCAGTACCAGTGATGCTCCCATGGTCTCACTTTTGCATTGCACTTGGGAAAAGGCAGGGAAGTCTTGGCCAACTTGACCTTTCCCTTTCATCCTTGGATATCCAAAAACCAGGACAGCTCCAAAATGGACAAAGCCTGGCCACAGGGTCACTCAAATGTGTCAGAGATTTCTGAAGAAGGACCTCTGTTTTCTAATCTTTCTAATCCTCCAAAACCAACTACTCTCCTGGTGGGCAMAAGCACATAAAAAGGGAAGCTGATCCTTCTACCATAGATGTTGCTTGGGTAGATGAKTTTATTCTTCAATATTTGGAGAGCACAGGCTCTGATCTCCAGCAGAGGAGCTATTCAAAGAGCTGTTTTCAACACTAGAATAGCCTCTTCTAGCTGAAGAAACCTCCTGCTTGTTTGTTCTCAGTTCTACCAGTGTTGACACATCACTGACAAACAGAAATAATTCAGTATTATTTTTTAAGTGCTCTTTTTTAATGCTGCTCAGCAGAACTTTTTACTGAAGTCTGACCAGAATCCTGAGAAGCTGAAGGAGCAACTGGAGAGCAGCAACTGCCATGAACTACCAAAAACTTGGCACCAGTAAAAAGTACCTGATTTTCTAGAAAAACACACAAGCACACAAAAGCTGGTAAGAATCCAAGTTTTCCTCAGGGCAAAAGCAGTAAGAAAAGAGAAAAAATGTAATTCAGTATGTTAATGTCCTGTTAGCGGAGCTGACTTTCAAAGGAACCCAAACCCAAAGCCGCTACAGGACTTGCATTACTGTTTGCTTTATTTTTCTCACAGAATTTCTTAAACTAAATTTAAAAAAGAAAGGAGAAACAAGCAAATTTCTTAAGAGGAGTCCTAGAAGTACCTATGCAAAAATCCAAACAGTAGTGATGAGAACAGGAAAAACAAGCAGAAAAAGAGCTGTGACAGTCTGCAGGGAAAGCAAAAGTGGTCATGAACAGGCAAATGCTTTGTACAAACAAGCCTGCTCTGAGAAACTTCTTACAGAAGYGTCCTGCCTCATTTCCTAATGCCTTGGAACAGGAAGGGAAATGGGTCATAACGGCATCGTTTGAAAGAGATGACGGATGACCGCATTTTTGAAGGCTTTCCACGAGCTCCTGATGTTGGTAACAGAACAAAGTTGTTCCTAGAATGCCAAAATTTCCCTATTGTATCCCTAAGACAACCCAGGAACTGGTTTGTCCAGCTATTGAAATCAGGGTGTTTTTTTTCTCATGGCACACTATATACAGATGGAATGATAAATCCTATCTTTTCCTTCAGCTACATGATTTCAGTTTGAAACACATTTCCAGCACTGTGTTGTTCACTAACACTCTCTATGGTCATGTGTGGGCTCAATGTGGCAGGCCACAATATTTTGCTTTTTTTTCAGAACAGTCTGTATTCACAGATAAGCAGCTACTTCATTTTAGAGAAGAAGCTGATCAAAATAACAGATTTATCCTATTATGGCTAGTGCTCCCACAGTTTCTTTAGCACACAGTTTATTCTAGACCGTGACAGGTTCTTTAAAAACAGCAGTGTAGTTATTATTTGACACTTCAGCTGACAAACCCTCAAGCTTTGTCTTTTAATAAAGAAGAYTTTTAGGGAGGCAGAGAAGGTCAGAATGAGTGAGCAAAGAGAGGAACCAAACAGGTATCGAGAGGGGGTTTTATTTTCTGAACAGACCTTCCATACCATGTGTTGATGGTGACCAACAGAATCAAACATCTGGAATTTTCTTGCTCTGATCAGAGATGGTTCATCAAGAAAAAAAGTGCAGTGATTTACAATAATCTCAATTATCTTCCTCCACACTGGAGAGTGAGAGTGATTTCCATGTCTGCTCAGGAAGCCTGTCATTAACAGTGTCCTCATCAAAGAGCCCACGCTCCTGCTGCTCCTCCAGGTCTCCAGCACGAAGCAGATGCTACTTTGACCTCARGAATGTGCTCCCTACAAGCTGTTTTTCTCATTTTGCTGGACCATAKTCATGTGGGATAGAGAGAAGATCCTTTTTCCTGTACTTTGTTATAAACAGAGATCCCTAAAGCAGACAGGAGCGCTGGAGACACGATCACAGGTCATCTACACAGCTTTCCAGCATCACCAGGGAGATGAGGGCATCATGCAGTGGGGAGAAGAAGCCCCAACTGTTGTTGTGGTTAGGATGGATAAGGTAGAAATTCAGTGACAGGGAAAGCAGAGGGAGCAGATGCAGCCCCCAGAAAAAAAAAAATTCCTCCTAATTCTGTCTCCTTCCCCGTTGAGTAAGGATCAAGAGCYTCTCCTCTAACCCAGCAAGTATAAAAATCCCTTTCCTCATTCATGCTTCAKCTCATTAACAGGAGCCATCTGCCTGCTCTGGATCTTGCTGTGAAACAAAAGCAAGGATGACTCCAGTGGAAGTGGGTTGGGAGTGAAATGGCAAAGTGCCCACAGACTTGTCAGAGCTCCCTCACCCACCACGACTGAAAGGGGAAAAAGAGCTCAGTCTGCATCCAGCTTTTCTCACCTTTCTCTATCTGGACCCCTCCTTCAAGCCTGAATTAATGAAGTATGYATCCACAAACACCTCAAAAGTCAGGTAATGAAACTACCCAGAAGATAAAAACTTACATCCAGAAAATGCACAAATGGAGTGAAGCTGCTAACTGGAGAACGGAAATTGAGATTTGAATTTATCCTGAAGGAAACAAAACTCAACTTCCTCTCCCAACACCCTAAACAAAAAATAAAAGTGGCTGGAAGGTGTTGGGGAACTGCCTGCTGCTGAGGAGGCAGGAAAAGATTACCCAGGATTTCATGAGGCTGAACATTATGTGCTCCCCCAGTGACACATCTGGCTCAGCATCCAGCTGCAGGCAGGCTGATGTACCCATTGTCACAGATATCACATCTTACAGTGCATCTTCATGCTGTGCTGAATAGCTGCTGCATTTGAAGGAAAACAAATACGCCACAGTTTCAGTAAATACAAGTTATTATTGAAAAAAATGTTGTATTGAAACTTTCAGAGACAGAATGGACCATTCATTACCAGTATTAGAGTCAYACTCGGACAAGCAGCTGCTCTGTGAGTAGAAGGTTTAAAAGTGAACTCAATACTTTAAAGAAGTTTTTGGGCTTTTTTTTTCCCCWCTTACAGAATCGAATTCAGCACTGAAACAAGCTGTTTAATCAAAACCATGCTCAGTTTGGTGTTTCTTCCAATCCCATGGAGAAGTGACAGAACACTTGACATGTCAAGCATCCTCAAGTCACGTTATGAAGCACTGATTAATCTGAAGAACTGATTTAATTTTTTTTCTGATAGAGCCAAATAATAATTACAATAAAAATTTCATCACACATCACAATTATTCTGAACAACATTTCAGTACTGTTTTCAATTACTTTATAAAATACACTTCATYTTCCCACTTTGCATCCTTTTGAACAGGTCAGCATTTATAAAAATCAAGATTCCTAATTAGAAGGAAGTTGGCTTATTACATGAACTTCAGAACATTCCAGAATCAAGACAGAACACTGAATTCCAGTGAAACCAGCAGAAGCTCCCCCCATTCCTTTCCTTCCTCTGAAGTCTTTATCACCAGTTTTCATGTACCAACTCCACTGAACAGCAAAGACATAAGGAAAATACATCCAAGCCATTTAATACTCATTTCAAGAGTAACTTGTTGACATTATTGTGCAATTTTCCTTGCCCATTTTTTAAGCAAAGGGTCACAACACATGAACTGACTTGGCCTGGCCAGAAGTGAGCTGTGATGTGATAAATAATGATTAAAACATAAAAGAGAGAGCAGATTTAACGAAATGACCATCTGAGCAGCAGCTTAACAGAATTTAAACAAGTCTAACYTGGCATTGAGACTAATGAAAAGAAGAGCTTTATTGAAACAGCAGAGGAATTTAAGCAGTGGGTTCTCAGGTTTTATTTTCTTTCCTGAGAGGCAATTTTGTCATTCCTGGACATTTCATTTCACCAATTTAGAATCCAAGGCCCACTGCTGCTTCCCCCACCTTACTTATTTCTGCATCCAGACAAGATGCTCAGTGTAACTCCACCAAATTCAAGCAGCCTGCACAGCTCTGAAACAGCTCTTCTGGTAAAAATCACCAGCCTGGCAGTGAAACAATATTCAAACATGTCCAAGTCTTCAATGCTCTTTTTATTTCTTTAAAAGAACTTTCGACTTAGCACTAAAAGTAGAAATTATCATTAGATAATTAGAAATTAGCATTAAAAGTAGAAATAGCATAAAGAAAAACATATAAAGCTTATTAGTCTTTAACACTGCATTTAAAACAGCAGTGTCACAGGCTTATTTGACCTCAAGAACCACCTAAAAGTTCAGCTATAATGATTTCTTCTACAAAGACCTGAATATCTGAGTACCTTTCACTCAACTGAAGAAAACACACTCTAATTAAATTCTCTTCAATATATTCTTTGAATTTTTTTAGTCCGATATGGTAATTTTAGGAATGCTGTGATTTGTGTCTTGGTCTTGTGTACAAGTATTKCAGAACTCCAGAACCGCCCATTAAGGCAGCACAGAGTGAGGACCAAAACTTGTGTGAATATACCTGCAATCTCTCAAGGCTTAAGATATATTCAGAAAATAATTGTTTTGCAAAATGAAATCGGGAAACTACTGACTTCAGACCATTCTAATTCACATTTTCTATAGAGAAAACCACCTTTATGTATTTTATTTCTTTCTAATGAACTCCCATTTTCTCTCAGCTGTAGTTTTGCCAGTAGCCTCACTTCTGCCTCCTTTCCATTCCTCAGCACAGTGGAATGGAAATTTTAGTAGCTTCCCATTCCTTTGGTTTCTCAAATGTGTGCACATGTTACACACTCCTCAGCTTTCCCTTCAGCACATCCAGGCTAGATTTCCCTCATTTCACTCGAAATGTACCTTGGCTAGCAGAAGAAGTCTAAAAATACATGTACAATCCCTCCTCTTGGCAGGATTTTCAGTGCATTTTACCTCTGCGTGAGCAGTTTCAGCAGGAACTGTTACAGTTCAGGCTTTACCTCCACACATACTCTGAACCTCCATCACTTGCATCTGCTTTCCTTCCCTCTCTCCCACCAAACCACTCCTTGCTCTTTCTCCTGAGCTTTTCAGAATTCAAACACAACCAGCAAAATTCAAGCCAGAATAGAATGCAAGTAAACATGGAATGGACAAAGTAAACAAGGAATCAGCTGCATCAGACATGAAAAATTATGCGAAGAGCAGAAGGATAAAAAATCCAGAGAGACATTTCCATTTCTGCTATTGTTCCCCACCAAGGATTCACCTGTGTTTGCAATCTCAAAGTCCTGGAAACTGTAGGGAAAAGATGGCATTCCTACATTTGCCATACTGAACTGAAATTCTACAGTTCGTAACAAAAATGCAGTCAATGTTATCAGATGTATAAAGAATATATAAATCTGTGTTTTAATGTTTGTATTCTATGCGTATTTGTATCTAAAAGGTTTACTCATTCATTTGACTCGTTAAACAAAACTTAATAACCTGGAAAAGTGGCCAAAAGCTGCAATCTCTGGATTCAGCATGYATTAAATACAAGTGAATTGTTTAGGAAAAAAGGTCCAAATAACAATGGCTTTTTGATTTGTTTTTATGTCACAAAAAACCCTTCAAAGTGATATTCAGAAGGTTCCACTATGCTCCAGTGGGCACATTTTAACGTTCCTGTAATCAGGAAAAGGAACAAATGCTGGAGACAACAGCTGAAATTTTATGTGTAGCCTACACTTCTTTAGTGTCTTATTCAGGTTTTAAATGCTGGTTGCTTATAAAATGTGTAGTGCCAACACCCATAACAAAATACTAGTTTTACATTATAGACGAACAGACAGTATTAGCAATCCATCATCAAACCAGTAATATTTTTCTGTAACTCGGAGCTGTTCCCCACGAGGGAAACCTGTTAAGGCAAATCTTTGGAAGCAGAATTATGCCTTGCTTACAAAAGACCCACATGACAGCAAAATAAGACAAGATCCTGACCTTCTGAAGTCCTCCATTCTCCTCCACCAAAGGAGGCAGAGCACTGGTGCTGTTGGTGGATGGTGGCTCGACATTGTAGTCACGAAAGCAGCAGAATAAGGTGCTAAAGATACTTCGACTCCTCTGCTTTTTCAAGCTGATATTACATTGGGACACTGGGAAAAAAGAAACACAGCAGAAAAAATAAATTAATGTGGCACAAACATCGTTTTCCAGACCACAGCAACTGAATTCAAGATGTATGGTTGTTATATCTAGAAGTCTTTATCAAGATTACAGAGATTTTCCAGCCTATTTAGACCTCTTTCTTCTGTTTCAATATATTTTTCCCTTGTCAGACTCACACAGTGACATCCTGGAACCAAACCGAAACTCTGCATAATCACACTSAGAGAGCACAGAGTTTTCAAAGTAATATCCAAAGTGGACACTGTAATTACACAAAATAACTCACTGCTAAAATGTGTCTCTGGGCTGAGGAAGCAAGGGGGACTGATCTAAACCAGAAGAGACACACTAAATGCATACTGGAGTGTTTCTAGACAAATACACGATCACATGTGGAACATTTAAGAAGTCCTGAAAGGGTCAAGAGAACCTCTGAGATGTTTCTGAGTTTCCTCTGTTACTGTCTGACAGCATTGCTGGAGGACAAAAGACACGACACAGAGGTGGTAGGAACAGGGGTGATACTAAAGAAACAGGAGCCCTGGCTTTGATTTTCAACTTGCTGGTCTACCAGGATTAAAAAAAAATCCCTAAAGTGGTAAAAAAATTACATGCAGCTGAATGAAAGCAAGTGCAGCATTTATGAACAGTGAAAACTGCTGTTAAAAGCAATAGCTTAGAGAAAAGAATGCATGTGAGACATCCAGGGATTTCCCCAAGAAAAGAAAGCTTGAACACTCATTAAAATGAAATAGAATAAAAGAGTTGGAGGGAAGTTTTAGAATATTTTAACTAATACTTGATTTTTTTCACTGAATATTTTAATGATCTATTGTCATGCTTCTATATAATGCTTATTTAGAACTATTTTTTTTCCTATGTCAGATAGAAAGCCAAGAACTCCCTCATTCCAAAACTATAGGTAAGTGAAATTCTTKCTAAGTCTCTCATGCACATCAATATATGATTCCCTATCTCTCTTTCCCTTTCATATTATTAGGGAACTGCCACATGGATTTACATTGCTCCGTACAGCACAAATCAAGGAAATCAGCCACAAAAAATACAAATTATGCTATTATCAATATATAAGGAAAATTTTGGTGGAAGAAGAGATGTATATGGAATGGAACAGATGTCCCTGGAAAACCTGAGGGATTCCATTRTGGTCTGAAAGTGTACAGCTGCCCACATTTACTTTGACAAGAAAAACAGAAAAGCACTGAATGCCCCATCCCTGGCAGTGTCCAAGGCCAGGTTGGACAGGGCTTGGAGCAGCCTGGGATAGTGGAAGGTGTCCCTGCCCATGGCAGGGGATGGGACTGGATGAGCTTTTAAGGTCCCTTCCAACCCAAATTATTTTAGGATTCTATGATTTCCATATTTGCCAAAATACTTTTCCACTTTAAGGCAGTGAGCACTGCCCAGGTTCAGTTATTAATTGCTATTAAGAGGAGAGTGTACCAGTATCAAAATCTAAATGCATTTTATATAATTTCACCAATTTAAAAAGTGCTCAGATAACAGAATTAAGTTGGAACTGTGCAGAGATTTGTTGGTAAAGGAAGTGTTTGATTACTTCTAAAGACATCTGCAAACTGAGACCCAYCTCCCATCACTTATCAATACTCCAGTTATGCAGAAAACACAAGAAGAACTCTGGCCACCAGCGCTACAAGTTACAGCAAAAGACTCATTCTCAAAATGTCACATTCTGTTTGCAACATGATTTTAGAAATCCCCAAAGGACACCTGGGCAGTTGGGAAGGACATTTTCAAAGCACTGAGAAAAAATGATATTGCAAGCACAAGCAAGTTAGTTGCAATCTAATCCTGGCAAGGAGAACTCCTTTCCGACATTAAAAATTGAAATATGCTGAAATTAGAATGGGAAGAACAATGCTGTGTGTCCTGCTGCCTACAACTGCTGCCACAGAAACCTTYGTAATAATTTCTGGTTTGTTTTCAGCCTCTACTTAAACACGTGAGGGSAAATAATCTCATTTGAAGGCAGGTATCAATTCCAGCAGGGTGTTTAAATTCCTAACTCACGGCCTCAGTGGCACAACAGATCAATGGGAACACTGAAACAATTTCAGAACCAATATCTTCTCTACTTATTATCAAAAGAGAGACTAAATTGTCTAAATAAACATTCAAAAATCTCTACACAAAAAACACTGATTGGTCCAAACCTTCTAAGAATACTTGGATCCAATCACCCATTTGAAATCTGGCCACTCCCTTTCACTTACTGAAACATTTTTCTAGGAAAAATAATCCTTGATGTTGGTTTTTAGTCTCGACAATTTTGCCATTCATAACAAGGGGTGCTTCAAACAGGTCTTTCCACTAATTTAGATGTTATTTTTAAAGTTTTTTTTTTTGTTTGTTTGTTTTTAATAACCTGCTATAGAAGCTTCACAGTGACTTAATAAATGGTAATTTTGGATGTAGTAAGGAATGGAAGTTCTCAGGTGGCTTTATGTGCTGCGTTACATTAAAATAAAAGTACTTCATACACAGAAAATATTTGCACCACATCTCATTTTTAGCAACCCTGACAGTGTTGTGCATCATGGAAAATAGTTTCTCCTTCCTTAGTTACACTGCAATCCCTGATGCTCTTTGCAGGATTTGCTTTTCCTGAAGCAGTGACAGTACAAATATAACAACTATTAGGGTGCAAAGATGTATTAATGTTGAATTACTAACACAAATTCAGGTATTCTGGATGGCAGCAAGTTTTAAACAGAAAAAGCTGCTTCAGACAAAAACTGTTTTTTCTTAAAAGCTCATAGGTGAGAGCAGGCAGTAACGATATTGAAGGGTAAAACTGAGTTGTCTAAGCTCCAAGTCTGAGCAGCATCCAGCAGATGGAATTTAGAGGACATTTTCTCCCCCATCTTTTGTAAGTTACAACTGTAAATTCTGGAGCCTTTTTCTTTTTTTTTCCCCCTGCAGATTTATTTTTTTTTCTGAAGCTGATTTCCTACACCCTCCACAAACACACCACACCATTACCCCACCACACCAAAYGCTGAGGACACTTCCCAGTGACATTTTACATCTCAAACCCTCCACATGGAACATGTCAACACTGTGTCCCAAAAAAGCCCAGGCAGAAGCACTTCCCAACGTGAAAATATGTTCTCTGTGAAAGCAGGGGAGACTGAGAGCAGCAGGTGTCTGCAGGAGGGTTGAAGGAAGGATCAGGGTGAGGCTGGAGCAATGCTTCCCCCTTCCACCACCCCAGTTCACTCCAAGTGCAGTTTCAGAATCTCCTCACCTGAACACACCAACTGTGTGTATAATAATACCAAATAAATTCCTCTTTCATGGCTCTGCACCATCACATTTTATACCTACATTCACTTTTAGAGCCCAAAGTGTCCTGTGGAAGGTCCACAGATCTGCCAAGAGCTCAGCTGCTTCAGAATTCTGAGMATCCTCACTTCTTACCTTTCTACAGTCCCTAATTCATATTTTTGAGCAGGAAGAGGGGGGCTGGAAGCACACACAATATCCAGGATGAAAAGAGAGCACCATGAATTTATACACCCACACAATGCTTTGTTCTCTTGCTTTTCTAAAAATTCCTAATATCTGACTTGGGTTTTACAAAAAGTGAGCATTGGGCTAATGYGATTTTTCAGATCTGATTATAATACCACCAAGATCTCTTCATTAGTAGGGATTCCAAGCATCACTGCAAATATAAATCAAGAAATCTTGTATCTTCCCATGCAGAAAATGTCACATGTACCCACACTTAATTCCATCTGCTATTTTAAAGGCCAGTCATTCAAAGTCATGTTGCCTTCCTACCACTTTCCACAGTTAGGTTTTAAATCTATACACAGATGCATATATAGACACACATATCTATATATATACATTAACAAATACATCACCTTTTCCCTCACAAATTCTGATCACCCCATTTCCTTTTCCATGTGGTTTATGCACTCTGAAGAGCAGAATGCACAGATCCCCCCACTGTTTTGCCAGGGATCTCCTGGAGGTCTGAAAGATCCTTCAGTGAAGCACTTTGTCAAATTATCTGAATTTGTAAAACATTATTTGCAGCCAGGGTGAGAAACAAGACCACAGCTCTTCCTGCCTAGAASGGAAGTATCTCTGGCACAGATTTTCCCCAGTTTAGGGTCTCACCTGTAATTTACATTTGCCATTTCTAAGGATAAGCCTCACTCGTGACCTGTGTACCACGGACTGTTTGAGGGAATGTTAATCCCCGAATTGTGTGGAATCAAAAGAAAGTCCCAGATCTGTGCTCATGGAAGTCTTCTGGCAAGTCCTAACAAACCCACAGCACTGGGGAGGGCTTCAAGGAAAGATAAAGGCAAGCTTTAAAATAAATTACTGCAATCACATCAGCTTAAATGGGAGGTTGGAGCCACACTGGGTGGTTTRCAAGAGAATAGGGAGAAAAAACACCGTAACAAGCCCCAAGTATTAACAAACACAAGTATAATAACTCAAATGTTAAAAGAGAAATTAATACAAGAGATGCTAGTAGAAATAATCTACAGCATCTTCTCCAAGCTCCTTCCACACAAAGAATCCTCTGCAGGCAGAAKGGTTGTGCTGCTCTCCCGCCAGGACAGTTCCAGCAGCAGCACAAGTTACACAGCRAAGAAAAAGGTTTTTACCTCCTGCACTATGCTCTAAAAAAGTTCAGTTGAGGGGTTCCCCCACCAGATTTTGCTGTAGTGAAATGAAAAAAGCAGACTCATGTGCAGCCACAGCACCACAAACCCCTCGCTGCTGCAGGAAGCCACCTCCGGATGAGTACAAGGCTCCAGCCCATCCCTCTGCAGCCAGGACTGAGCTAATTACTGCTGAATTTTTCCTAATTAAATGAATGCAATATCCAGTTCTCCCAGATAACATAAACTGGGTAATGAGAACTTKCTAAATGCAATCAAATTAACATCTGGGTATGGTGAGCTCTCACCGTAAAAAAGAAAAAAAGTTTGTTTATAACACAAGATGGAAAAAGATGAGTCAGAATTAAGTGATACTAAACAAAGTCWTTCTTCAAAGGAAGCAGTTTGAAAATCTATACATGATTAGAAACGCCTGATTTCTCAGACTTCCTAGGAGGCTGTATCTGATCTTACCAGAAAAATGGAATTTTATACCCCACAAATCTCAAGGCAGAAACARTCACGTAGAAAATCATAAACTTGCTGATACAGCTCTTCTTTTTGGGATGTACTGACCAGGACAGAAATTGTTTTACAACACTTGGTGGCAAATCTGCACGTGATGCTCTCATAACTTTGGTTTTAAACACCACGTGCAGTTTGTCATTGAAAGGTTTAATATCCTATGTAAACTTTGCAGAAAATACAGCAATAAAAGCACTGTCACACACCTGAAACAACCACCCACAACTGGTTTAACCTTCAAATATGTATAGCCCAGGCAAACTGCTYTGCTTAAATTCAGCATGATATACCCCAGAATTACCCTAATTTCAACTGAAACTGGCAGCCTTTCTCCCCTCAGCAGCATAATTAAGTAAAAGTAAGGTTTTGGGAAATTATTACTTTGAAGGGAGTGATCCCAGACTAGTTTAGAGAAATAAAAACCTTTCCAAAACCTTTAACTCTCCCTCTCCACCACCCTGTTTCCCAGGCATTCCATTGGCAGTTTGCTCTGGATGGAGTTGATTGCACAGTTATGGGCAAGAAAAAAGCTTGAATACAAAAGGCAGGTGGGGACATGAGGGAAAAATAACCCAGTAGCTTATTTTTATTTTTGAGATAATGTCTTCAGGTCAGTGCACTTGGATCTGAAAAAAAATTCAATATTTAAGAGTTTTTAGGGAATTTTTAGGGAATTTTAGGAAAAACTTAACACTACTCTTATTAAAACATTCCATGGTATTTTAGAAAAYGAGTTCATCAGATGCACTTGTATGCTAAGATGAAATAGTTACACAAGAATTGCTTTTCCTGTAACTTACCCTTGTCTCTGCTTATTCTAACAGAAACTATCCAGTGGATATCAGAACACTACAATTTCTCTTCTGTACCTCCAAAATTCCTCTAAAAATACAATTTCACACAGAACCTAGGACAAAAATCACAGGGATGGATGGTAATTCAAGATAGCTAAAGCTGTTTGAAGAAAACAGACCTCTACCTAACCAAACAAAGCTTTGGAAATGCTTCTGTGGCAGCATCTCAAACCTAAAAAAAACCCCTTATTTTTCCCTACATAAATTATTTATTAYAGTCCTCAAATCTGAGTGGATTAAATATCTGCTATTAGATACCTGTTGTTGTTACTGACTGCTCATATTTTAAGGATCAAAGGTAGTGAAATTCTAAAGCCACTTTTAAAAGACACAACTGAGAACTCAGCACTGCTGTCTCTGTACGGGCTGTGATGCTTTAYGAAATGCAGCCAGTAAATGTTAAAAACACCAACTGCACACAGAAGCCTCTTAAATGACAAGGAGGGATAAGAAACCATGAAAAGGCTCAAAACAGCACAAGAACCTGATGGATCTCAAGGCAAATTCCAAAACCTTAAAGCTGTTGCTACACTTCAGCATGCACACTGTGGTTTGGCTGGACACACATATATGATGGTGTAACCTTCATTTATGTCTCAGTTTCTCATATAAGCCATGATTTAAACATCTTTTGCAGTATTTCACAAATGAGGAGTGCTGCTACCAGGCAAGATCATGTAAAAATAAATGCATCTGTCAGAGCCCAACTCTGGCATTTATTCAGCCCAAAGACTGAAGGCAGATCTGCTGCTTCAGGGGCATCCACGTTTCAAAGTGAAGCAGAGAAGTTAAATACTGTTTTAAGAACCCAATTAACCTGCTGAACCATGTTCTGAGTGAAATACCTTCAAGCTCAAATTAAACAGCGCAGACTTTGGCTGCCTCCTCCCCAGCAAGTGCCTGACAAGCTGACAGAGCTACACTGAGACCACTTCCAATTTCGAGAAGCAGCACGTGTAGATCTGTATCTCCAAAGGACTGAAAAGTAGGGCTCCTGTAATCCAGGAAGGAACTAATTAACAAGAAGCACTTTCATTTTTGAGCCTGTATTACTTGCCACTGGGACAGGAGATGGATGAAAATACAAAGGGGAGGTTAGGAGATGCTCACCTCCAGTAMCTCCTCCAGCAAGATGAGCCAGGGAGCTGCTGGATCTTTGCCTTCTAGATAAAAAGCTGGACAGTTCTTAAAGAGGAGCTGAATGTGCCCACCAAGCCCTGCCTGGGCTCTCCTTGGAGCATCCAGGAYGGATGTGCCCCAGTCCTCGAGGCCAACCTGTGTACACTCCCTTCCTGTTCATACAGGGCTGGGTAGCTCCTGAACAAAAAAAGGTGCCTCAAGGATACACAACATTTTTTAATGCATATATGCACATATAAACAGTTCACAGTCAAATATTTTCCCAGTATTTGCTTTTTTTTTTTTTTTTTTTTTTGAAGAGTGAAAGCACTTCATAGGTTCCAGAGGAGCCTATGAATACAGATTCTCAAAATACACATCTGCTTAAAAAAATCAATTAAAGAAATAAGTAAGTATGCAGCCATGCCCCGCAATCACCGTTCCATCAGCTGACAGTCTGAAATATGTACAAAGAACCAGAACCACTTGGGAAAAAAAAAAAAAAAAAAAAAAAAAAAGAAGATAAAAAATTAAAATAAGTAACTCCCTCATCTCACTTTCACACTACACTCAAGGCCAGGTTTGCAGCACTGGAGTTCAGTGCTGCTTTTGGCAGAAGTGATTCAATTCCAAGTTTTTTGCCCTTGAAATATTTCACACTTTGAACAAAATTCATGCAATGCAAAAGCGATGGTTCAAATCAGTTTGAGGGCAAAATAAAATACAGCAAATAATCAGAAAGTAGCCCCAGTGCCACAAGATTGCCATGGTTGTGACTGGGTGGTAAACCAAGCTAACTCAAGTATGCAAGCAATGCTATGGAGATGTATTTTGATACAAAATAAACATTAACTTTCTGCAGTGGCATTATGGAGACATCTCCCTGGCCCTGTAGTGCTTCAAGTGTTTCGTCTCAGCCCAATAATCTGTAAATATTACAGAGCAACAGCCACACACTGATCCATTTACAGCATAGGCACACCATGACAGTTCATTTAAAAATGGTATTTTCTGCGAAAAAACAAAGCATTTCAGACTCTGCAGTGTTTCTTTGCTGCTGGATCTGGATATTTTCCCAGCGCCGAGGTTTGGGGCGGCAGTTGAACAGGAAATACTGCGCAGTCTGTGCATGCATTACATTCCTGTCCCGCCCCGAGCAGCCGCCAACAAACAAACCTTTCTTCTAGTAAAAGAGAGAGAGGAAAAAAAAAAAAAAATACACTGCACAAAGTTCACCAGCAGATGTGGCCTGCGAATCCAACCCAGCCTTTTCTGCTGATAAAAAGAATTCGATGTATTTGCAATGTTGGTGTAACGTCACGGACTGGTGAAGCTGGATCAGCAAAGACCTGGGAGTTTAAAGCTGCAAAATCTGCAGCGCTGAGGTTCCCTGAACTGCTGCGCCCATGGCAGAGGGTTTCTCTAGAGAAGGGTTTGCCAAATACTAGCAGCAGCTTACAATAAGGGGGATTGTTTCATTTCCATTTTATTCGGCCCTGAAGTTTGTTTTCCACCATAAGAAACACACAGTAACCGGATCAGATGTTTGTGTTATCTCGACTCAATTTTGAATCGCTCCAGGGTTGGCCTCTTTGAAAAAAAAAATTCTGGAAAATATTTAATCACAATTTGTTAAATACTTGGGAGGGAAGACAAAGGAGAAACAAACAAACGGGAACAGGAGCAGCACACGGGGTCAAAATGGCCAGATCTCCAGGTTTGTCAGTCAGGGCTGATCCTTTCTGGCACAGGGAGAGGATCCGAGTCGGAACGGCAGGGAAGCAAATGTAAACAAGCACGTGTTTATAGAGCAGAAATATGTACAGCATCCGCTCTGCTCCGGGTTCTGCTTACATGGAACATGGTGGGAAAGGCAGAGAGGAACAACTTGCTCCGTCCTCACCACCTCAAACACAGGGAAAAAGCAGGAATGGGTGAGGAACGGGCAAGGGATGGATGGCACCTGGAGCCGTCACACAACCCAGGCAGTAACTGCTACCCCCAAACATTAATTAAACTCACAGCTGGCATAATAATAATAATAACAACAGTACTAAAAAAAGTCTTGGAACCAATGCTGGTTGAACAAGAAAGAGGGATAAACAAGCTAAAGGAAAGTCCTTTGGGAATGTTTTCTTATGGCACATAGTACAAACGGACGGATGGACGGACACTCACATGTGCAATGGACACACACACGGCCTCTTAGCCCCAGGCCACGTTTTYCTGAAGAGGTTATGCCACGAAATCAGTCTAAACTTACTGAAAACATGTAAAAAGCTCTTTTTCTGCATTCCACAGGTACCACACAGCATGTAAAACATCAAGATACCCACCTGCCACACAACCTTTACTCCATACATTTATTTTTCAAGACAAAGAGAGATCCAAACCTAAAGAATATTGCTGCACACCACACCTATAATCAGTTTGTTTCCTTATCAAGATTGTTCAGTTTAATAAATAGGTGTTTATAAGGGTTTTAATACGCATTTCCTTCACCCCCATGACCAAATTCACAATATGAGCTGGTAAAATTAGGCTGAGCTTCTTCCAGACTCTTGCTGCACACAAGTTGACTCAAACACAGGTGACAATTTAAGAGTTTTTTTTTGACTTGAAAAGTGTAAGACAAATGGTTCACCAAACCCAAAGGTAGAAAAAATTCCTCCCCCCCCAAAATACCACTACACCTCCAACCAAAGCCACACCAAAACCTTGCTCATCTGAGAAGAATAAGCTTAATTTAATTTTCCTAAATATAGCCCAAAGATGTTCCCATAGAGACAGCAACATTCTCTACAGTATTTTTTGCAGCAAATTCTTCAGCAAGACATCAAATCCTAAGCATTAGTCTATTTTTGCAAGCTTTCTCCTCTCTTTCCTAGGAACAGCTCTTCTCTAACAAACTCATCTTGTAAAAAATATGTTAAAGGGTGCTCCTCTGCAAGGAAAAGTTTTGTTTCTCCATTTTGCCTTATGAATTTTTCATTCACTCCCTGGGGAAATTTTTGGGACAGGCTACAAGTCTAACTCCTGCCAGGGAAATTCACTCATCCAAAGTTTGCTCCCCAAAAGATACATCTCTAATAGCAAAAATCAAACTGGGACACCTTCTTTTCCTGCAGTTCCTTTGATTTCTCTTTCTAAACTCCATTTATTTCTCCCAGTCCATTGGTATTTCATGGATATGGAGTGTAGTTCTCATAAAACATTCACCCAGTGAGAAAATATACATCTAAAACGATGTTGCTTCTGGTAACACGTTTTACAGAACCAAAGCCATTTACTTCTTTTAAGTTCTGTAAGATTCTTAATGGAGTAGGGAACAACGTGTGACCATTTATGAAATATTTCCCTTGCTTCTTTGGAAGAAAAATAGAGGTGGCTTAGCTTCAAAATGCACTGACTTTAACGGAGATGTAGTTTTTTGGTGTGGTTACTGTTCTTGCCCATTTCTTCCCGCTCCTCCCCAAATTTCTCTGTATTATAAAACTCAGATACAAAGGAATGAAGACGAATCTCATTCATTTCAAAGAGGAAACTTTCTCTGAATCCCTGTATTATCTGTGCTTCAGTCATTAATACAATCTAAAAGTAACAGCTGTTTCTAGCAACTAAAAATGCTCTTAAAATCAATTTACAGGCATCATACAGCCAGCACCACTTAGCAGGTTCCTTGAATCCAGCCCTTCTGGGAGCAAAATAAAAACATCGGATTCTGATTATAAACTGATTTGTTGCAGGGATTTCTCAAGAAGAGGCCTGGGTTACACTGGAGTGTCTCTGCTGGGACAGAATCTCACTTGGAGAAATTGTTGCCAAGGCAATTTCTTCTCCAGCTTCAGCTTTCATGCAGCAGATTTTACCCCAACTTGGATTACTCTTCATAAATTCTTTTTCAAAAATAATTACAATATTTATAGACATGTAATACAAATGCCTATTACAGAGAGAGAAAAATGTAATTTTATTTGCTGCTTTCTTCTTCAAGCTGTTGAATCCACCCTCACCAGTTAAGCTGGAAAGAATTTTGATTAATTTACGTTTTCAGTAAAACCTACACATCTTCTGTAACTATTTTAGATCTAAAGTAATTACAATATCAACCACTGTGGGTTTTCAGTTCAATTGAAGTGTCACCTACAGAACAGCAGCTCTGCCAGGTATATCTGACAAAAAATTGAAGCTGTAACAGAGCATCTATTGTTACACACTAAGTAAAGAAGTGAGGGGAAAAAACCCACAGAAGCACATTGCAAAGTCTCATTAATAATTTGCTAAAATATCTCACATTGCCCTGGTGCTGCATCTCTCCTTCACTTTTCAAACCTTTTTTTTTTAATATTAACCGTGTTTTTCACTGCTCCCAAGAAATAAGCTGGAAAATATTCAATCCTAGCTCTTCTGACCTTGTACTTTGCATTCGTGAGTATTTTATCCATTCAGCATTCCCAGACCATTAAAAGCAGCGTGTTCCCACCTGGAAATATGATATTTAGAAAGCTAAACTAGATTAAGAATGAAACAAAAGATACAGGAAACTGCAAGCTTTGTATGATAAAGTGACTACAGTTCTGACAAAAAAAAAAAAGGCAGAGAAACTTGATGAACTTTCAGCAATTCCTTTCTAGACAAAGCCACAGTTTACCGCCTGCTGAGAAATACAGCTAATAAAAAAATTGATTTTATAATTTTGAGAAAGAGATTTTTTTGAAAAGCATTTTGGTGTCTTAAGCACTCCGTTGCCTCCACCAAGCTGACAATTCAGCTGCAGGTTGGAACAGCTGCAGACACGTTTAATTGCCTCTCCAAATACCCACAACGTCGAGTACTTCTGACCTATCTGAAATATCCTAAACTTTGTGCTAAAGGAATGCACAAGATTTAATGCCTATGCTTCAACTCCTGACAATCCTGTAACGTTGAGAGCAGCCCACTTGCTATTTCACAGAAGAGTCATGAGAAAGCATGAACAACTGAGTGCTGTATAACTGAGGATATTAAATAATCAGCATCTTCAGGACTACAAGTTAAGAAATATTAAAAATAAACTGTTTTCTTAATTTTATTATAGGAAAAAACCCAACAAAATCAGTACAGCAATTTTTTGTTGCTTACTGGAGCAAAAATAATGGTAATTGTAACTCTGTGGGTACATTTTACAAATCCAACTCCTGCTATCTCCAAACAAAGACCACATATTGACCTTCTCAAAGGTAGACAAAAAGGAGGTATAAAAAATATAGCAACTGAGCCCATTAACAAAACTGAAACTCTTCCCTAGCTTACTTCTTCAGGATGTGCCTTTGTGCTAATTTTAAGAGAGAACCCAGGCATGAGGCAAGAGAAATTATTCTAATTTTGCGTCTTGCCCAAGCCTCAGCCTCTCTTAGCCTACATTCCTGCCCAAGCTGTTTATGCAGAGCACTTCAGATCAGCTGGTCTCTGCCCAATCTGGCACAGAGAAAAAAAAAAAAAAAAAAAAAAAAAGAAAAAAAAGCAGAGAAAAGAAAAGGAAAAAAAAAAAAAAAG
>NW_026623285.1:0-84890 GCF_030028575.1 Malurus melanocephalus
AAGAGCTTGGGTTAATACAAGAATGCTCTCTGCTTACAGTTAATGAATTTTATAAATAATGGGCAAGTACTAAGTCGGGTTGTGCTTGCCCTGGGCACCAAAGCTGGCTTGGTGGAAGAGTGGCTGAGCCAAGGCCAGGCTGCAGAACCCCAAGAGCACATGAAAATGGTCCTGCAACGCTGCTGCATGGCTGCCTGGATGGTCATTATATGGTCATGAAATGATCAGCACAAAGCAGTGATAGCTGATAATGCCTGCTAAATACTGCTGTGGTTCTAATACTAAGTGGTTCTATTTGCAAGTTCGTTTTGCCAGTTCTTAATTGCAGTGAAACTTGGGAAGATAAAAACATCAAAGGAATCCTTTTAGCTAACCAGATAAGACTTGTTTTTATTCCTACGACTTTTTAAAATTTCTCACCCTATTCCATTTGAAAACCTGCTGTAGGCTGTTAAGAGTTTAAATTAATATATGCTTATTTGGTGACTTTGAAGGTAAATGAAAGGTTACATATAGTGGACAAAATTGCTTCTTTTTAATAGTTTGCAGGTACATAAGAAATAGAATTAAATATCCTTCTGGTTGCCCAAATTGTCCATTATAAACCCTAGACCAGTAACTTTTGAATTGAATTTAAAAACTCTCACTAAAGATTGTGATGTATCTTGGAGGTGTATCTGCCTGCTGTCAGTACTATCTCTGTGAATTATTATTAGCAAAAAATTCTTCACCAACTTTCTCTGCACAAGCTTCTGCAAAAACATTAAAAGACTGACTTAAACACCAAAGGAGGTGGGATTCAGAAAGGAACTTATCCAAAGGTCACTAATGGGAAACAGACCCTTACAGACTTTGCAGAGCCTTTACAGCCTCTGAAACAGCCCTAAACTGAGGTGTAGCGAAAGAACCTGTCCAACGAGAATGCAATGAGTAGGAATGGAGTCTCTTTTAAATTGCCTGCTTTGTTTTAGTCTATATTTGATCCTATTTAAATAATGAATAGTTCTCATTTATGTTCTAACCAGAATTAGCTCTTAAGAGCCAAAGCCTTTCTCATATATTATGGATGCTTGCTTTAATGAAAGTCATCTCAAAGCTCTGGATGACTTTGGTGGTCCCCACCCAACAGGAAATCACCTTTTAATTCTTTTGTTAATTTCCTGAAACTTTTTTTTTTCAATTAAAAATAGTATCCATTACAAATACATTATGGGAGAGACTTCTGGCTAATTGAAAACACATGAAAAGCATTAAAATACCATAGAAATGAAAACTATGAAACATGTCGTAGATCAATAAAAGAAAAAGTTTGCGCATCCCTCTGCTTTACAGTAGAGTTGTAAAGAATAAGATTCTGTAATGTGAGAAAAAAATTCAAGGAGATTGTATTTTCTGGCGTTTTGGACTTCTATGTGTATGAACATACCGTGTCAAAGCTTTCTAACAAATGTCACCTAAAGTCCAAAGCATGTCCCTATGGAACAGCATAAATGTCCTCCCTGAGCCTTTCAGCACACTCAAATAACGATGTCCTTAAGTCCTGCTGCATTTGACTTCAAAAATTTCATAAATGCAGTTTGCTCCTTAATTTTAGAACTACATCAGTTTTAAATGAAAAGTCTTGAAGACCTGGCAGACAATTTTTAATTAAATACTTTGTGATTTTCATACAGTTTTCCACAGATTTTAAAGAGCCAGAAACATTTTAGCTGCTTGAACAAAGGACCAGGATAGACACAAGTGTCATGTCTATCCCAGGTGGAGATTGTATGAGCTCCTGGGAAGACCATGGTGGCTTATCCAGAGGGAAGAGGAGCTGCTTTATGAGGTTTTGATGGGCTGCTCCACCCAAACAAAATGCCACCTTCAGTCACTTTCTTTCAGCATCTTTCCATTTCATATGAACTGAAGAAATAAATCGAAGTTGCCTTCAAATGTGTTCAATCACTGCAACCACGTGTCCTTTACAGAGCATTGGGGGTGCTGGGGAAATTTATGGGGTCAGAAATACACTGCCCCTCCTCTGCACAGTGGGCAGAGCATTGAGGGTGGTTATTGCTAATTAAAGATACAGCTGCAAGGTATTTTACATATTTTTATACTTGCAGAGCTCATTTTGCTTTAAGTATTACTAACTCTACCTTCACTTGATTTTCCTCCCTCACTTGTAGAAAACAAAGCAAATTATTTGTCCAAAGAATAAAGTGGTAAAGGAGTGTCCTTCTTTATATTTATACATCTTTTCCTCTGCTGCAAATGTTTGGAACACTCCACCTCATTGTGCCTTCCCTCTCTGTTTGCATAGCTGAGATGGAGAAGATGATGAAGAACCCCTGTCTTACAGATTTTGTGTAAAGTAGCCCCAGACAGCAGCGTTGTTTTTAACATTTTTTTTGAAAATTCTCTCTCCCTTCTCAGTCACAAGGCCCTGAGCATTTATTCTGAAGCTTTCCACCATGCTCCAGTTAGATAGGGAATTTTGCATTGTAACTCACCTTTGTGCTAAGTGTTAAGACACAAGTAAAAAATTAAAGCAAACAAACTGATCTCACTCTTCTGATAGTTCATCTGTGGTTCAACAAGAAAATTTTGAGATGTCTTATCAGGTAAAGACACCTACCAGAGCCCAGAGCTGGATTTCTTCTGAGGTATTGGTGAAAAACATATCCATGCAAAATACTGCTCCAAAAGTGGCTGCTGCTGGCAGTGCTCCAGCCTGGCCATGTGGTGCCTCAGCAATGCTCCTTACTCACAGAACCAGAAATTCAGTTGGAAAAAACCTTTAAGRTCATCGRGTCCAACAAYAGCTCAGCACTGCCAAGGCCTCTCCTCACCCCAGTGCCAAGTGACAACACCACCACAGTTAATGACATCCAATGGCATTCCCACTGTGAGGTTCATTTCCTCATTTTCACTCATCAGTGACCTTCGGCTGAGTTTTACTACTCAGAAGATTATTTATGCCTAAAAATATAAACATTTTTGTGTTCAAAGTAAAGGTATAGGGTCACAGATGAGGAAGAGAATATAAATGTGAATCTGGGTGAAATCCAGGAATTTAGCTGCCAAGAAACAGGTAAACAGCTTTATCATTTGCTCCCAGTTTCAGATTTTTCAATTTCATCTGAGACAAAAAGCCAGCATGAAAAGGTAAAGAGGCTCTCACTTCCCATTATATCCTAAGTAAAACAAATGTAACCACATGGGTAATATACTACATTTCTTTACTTTTGTCAATGTCTTGATTAAACTTCTGATTTGAATAAAATTCAAATACATGAAAAGGTATTAGTAATGAGTTAGTGTTCTCTCAGCACTCATGTGAGGCAGTTTTTATTTGTTACCATAACACCCTCAAAAGCTGAACTGGTAAGAAAATTGTTCTGTGAAGGATTACTTATAACTTGAGTTTCCTTGGCCTCTATGTTTTAGCAAATACTGATTTTTCTTGGGTTTTTCATTCTACAACACACCATTCAATAACTAGCTTTTCTTGACAGAAGTTCTTTTGTGTTGTGTAATAATAGAAGAAGTAGGTACTCTGAAATGTAACAAACAATTAGTAACTAAGAGATCAAATAATATCTATAATAACTATTTTTATTTCATAATTTTGTTCTTATTTAATAAAAACTTTTTTTTTGCCCTTATCCAAATACCTCTCACCACAACTGGAGCGTGAAAAATCAATGTGAATTTTCAGAGATCTGAATGTACAATCCATTTTCCTCCTCTTCACTTATGCTTCTCATTTCTTTACTTTGTTTCCTTCAGGTCTATTCCACTTTTTATACTTTGATGCCAGACACAGTAGAGGACCAAATTCAGACTATTCAGATTGGATATAATAACCTTTACTGAGAAGAATGGCAGCTACCGTGCATTTGATCTGAATTTTGTTTTAATAACTGCTCACCTTCTTTCCATGAGCAGCAGAGCAGAACCATTTGCAGTGAAGCCTCTCATGCTGGGCACCCAAAAGCTTTCCCTTCCTCCCAGACCATGGGGTACAGTAGAGCTCTGAGCAGCCAGCTGCAATTAAGCAGCATGGCTGAGGGAAGATTTGTTAAGCTATTTTTCTCTTTTCGGGGAGACAGTTTAAATTATAGATCTAAGAAGCAGATTTTCCTATTACATGATGCACACACATTTTCTGTAATGATTCTAATCATGTTATAAAGTATTTCCCATGCTGAACTCATAGCTCTGGTGATCAGTGCAGTCCACATGCTAGACAGATTTTACCCTCAATATTTCACTTAAGCCAGGGATTCCAAGTAGGCTGCTGTATTAAATCAATTTTTTGGTTCTCACACGGTAACACAGTAAAGCCATGTTAGGTTTTCCAGCATTGGCAAAGAAAGCTGAAATAAAATAACCATATTCCAATGCAGATTTAAAACAGAATCAGAGCAAATTTACTGCTCCTATCACAGAGAATACAAACAAAGGATATTGGTGTTCATTTAAGTTCATTCTTCTATTTCTCTCCACACCTCCAAGTGAGTCCCCCTCAATGCTGTCAGCCACAGAAGGTGGATCCAGGTGGATTTAAGTCCTAAGGTGAAAGCAACACATCATTAGGAGTGCTCAGAGTCTGCCTTCCTTTTATGCCATAAATGTTATATATAAAGGGGGCATTTAGATTAAAAGCTGGTTGCTTTGTAATATATTCATCTTTTCTCTCCTCTCTCCATAGCCTGTATATTTACTGCTTGCTCTAGCTTCTAAGGAAGAAATTAGTCTCTGAATTACTGCCACGATTCAGTGGGAATACATTCCAAAAATGCAGCATCTTGCCCATTTTTTTGATGTTAACACATTAAAGAGTATGTAACGCTAAAGTTCAGCTGCTAGCATTTTCATCAATTCAGACTCCTGTTTCAGGGAAGTACTGAGGTTATTCCTTGAGCAGACAAGGCAATTTCACTGGACTATAAAACAACTGAGCTTCTGTGGTGAACTCATCCCTCACCCATAACAAGTGAAACATAGCATATGCAGGGAGTAAGGTACAATTGAGTACCTTCAGTTTACCTTCTGTTTCTAAGAAAAGCTTTAAAGGAGCTTTGGCTGTGAGACTATTTCTCCACCAGTGTCCTCCCACCAAAGTGGTTACATAGCAGATTTTCTTATTATATATATTCTCTTTGAGAGGTCATTATTTTGGCTGGGGTTTTGCTGGTTTGATTGTTTCTGGATTACTTTTTTTTGGAAGAATTTTTCCTGTTCCTCCTAGCCAAAATATCAATTAATTTCTTTAGAGAAAACATAACTTTTCTGCAAAAATTTGATGGCTCTCCTGAGCAGACTGATACAAAAATCAATCTTTTAGCATCTCTTTGGGCAGCAGGGAGGTCTGAATCAATTTCATTAAAATATGATGAAAAGTGTGGGTTTCATGCAGCCATAATCATGTGCTTTTACCACAGTTATCTGCTTTCCTGATTGGAAGAGGTCTGTGCCTCGATCAATCATGATAACTATAAACCACATCATTGAACCAATTCATTAAATCAAGATGAGAAAAGTAGTAGAGCAAAACCAGTGTCCAGTTTGCAAATTAACTTGGGCAGCTGCAAAACTAAAGTGGGTCAGCTGAGGTGGGTCAGCTCTAGAAGCTTCCAGAGACTTTGGAAGACCATGGGCTACCACAGCAGAGCACTGGGACTGCTGGGGTGGCTACACCTCCTCCTTGCTCTGTCACCATAGTTTAAAAAAAAACCAACAAACCTATCCAGAGATATTTAATAAACTTACTTCCTTGTAAGGGGATGAGTGGGCTGGAGCAGTCTGGGGGTCTTTACCTCGAGGCTGAGCTCTTGTGAGGATTTGCTGATGTCAAAGTGCTGCAGGTGATTGATTTCTTGGGTTCCCCTACCTTTTAAGGGAAGCTTTTATGAGGCATTTTGGGCATTGTCACACACACAGCTATGACTGAGCAGAGAGTTTAGCATTTGTAGGGAGGCACCAAAAAAAATAGAGAGCTGGCAGGCTCATTCAAACCTTCCCTCAAGAGCAAATCTGGCTAAAAATTACCTGTATCACAAAAAAAATTCAGCATTTTCCATGGTGCAACTTGTGCCCATTTYTTCTTATYMTGTTGGTTGTCACCTGRAAGAAGAGACAGATCACCCCCTRCTACAACCTCCTTTCAGGTAATTGGGCCTTATTTTGTGCTGTGGTCATTCTTCGTTCCTATGCTGTGATCAAATGCTGAGTTTGGAAAAGATCTTTACATTGGAAACAATTTTAGATTGGATATTAGGAAAAATGTCTCCACCGAAAGGCTTGTCAAACATTGGAGCAGGCTGCCCAGGAAAGTGGTGGAGTCACCATCCTTGGAGGTATTTAAAGATGTGTTTATGTGTCTCTTYGGGACATGGGTTAGTGGTGGACTTGGCAGTGCTGGGTTAATGGTTGGACTCAATGATCTCACAGGTCTATTCCACCCTAAACCATTCCATGATTCTATGAGCATCCCCAACAGAGGAATTTGGAGAAATGCATGACTGCAAGGAAACACTGTCCCATAAAAAATGGTAAAATGCATAGCTTTAGCTACTATGAAGGCAAAAAATAAAGGCACTGAAATTACTAAAACCCTGTTTGATCTGTTGCATGGGTTAATTCATTTTTCAGTGATAAACTGAGATAGATGATAGTGGAAACTCATCAGGAGCTCTTTTTTTCATTCCTGGTACAATGAGAACTGCTGACTGCTAAGGCAGCTTTGTTTGCTTGTTTGGTTCAATCAGCTGATGTCCACTGTCCCATGTGAAGTGTGACACAGATGATTTCTTCCCAGAAAGGGAATTTGTTGAGCCTTAAAGCAGAGTTGCCTTGAGAGATCACTGGTAATGGCAGACAACATGTACCTAAATGTACCTGGTTGCCAAAACAAGATTGTCTCGTTTTCTTTTGCTGTCTTGGCCAAAAGCCAAGTTCATACTTTAAATCCCCCTCTTTTTTTTTTTTTTTTCTTTTTTTTTTTTTTTTTTTTTTTTTTTTTTTTTTTTTTTTTTTTTTTTTAAACAATTCCTGTACTCGTGTTGCGCTGATGGCAGTGTGATAGCAGTGTGAGCATGCCAGCTCTGTCAGTCTAGACATGCAGGTACACATGATGTGTTCACACCCTGTCATCTGACAGCCCTTCAGGTAGCAGAGATGTGTATCTCCTCRATGAGATTTAATAACTGAGGTGCTAAAGCTGTGAAGTACCAAGMGCTTCCTGCCCACGCACTTCTTTGTCAGATGAAGCCCTAAATCTCCCTGAATGTGTTTCTTTGCTGGGAGAATGTTTAGGATGTATTTCAAACCTTTTCTCCTTTCTAGCTGCCTGATTCAATTCACTTGTTTAAATTGCAAAGCTGTTTCTCAGAGACCAAGAATAATAATGTAGAAACTCTAAAGGTAATTTAAGATCTGGGGAAGATCCACTGGTTTCAAGCAACCCTTCAGTTTTTCACACACATTTTCAGACATAACTATGGCTAGGACACTTGGAGAAGTCAGCTCAGATTTGCAGATGGTCCCTTCAGTCTTGACTTATAATTTTCTTTAGCTTTTTATTCTTCTTTTCACTCCTTTTACACTTCTGTTCCTCTTCCCTTCTCCTCTCCTCTTTTCTTGCAGATGTTTGCCACAGCCACAGCACAAGTGGACCCAAATATTTTCGGTGTAAACCCTGCAGGAATGTGTAATCTAAGCCCAAGAAAGAGGAGGAAGAACGTGAATGACTGGAGTGTCACAGTGAAGCCACCTTTTAGTTATTACCCCAGCCCTGGTGGGTTTGGATTCCTCTAACCACAGGCCTGATCCTCAATGCCTCTGAAGTCTATTTACAACATGTTTAATAATTTCTACCAGCTGGTTCTTATTCAGACTGTCACTCAAAATTTATGTAACAATTTCATGTATCAAATAACATGGCAAAAAAAAACTCCATCYTAACCAACTTTATTGTTTTTAGGCTGATAAATTTTTGGTTTTAATTAACGGGCATTTGTTGTCAGCAGTTTTCTTCTGGAGGTTCTCAAAACTCTCTTGGGAATAAGAATTCAGACCTCCTTTCTCCCCAGCAGACTGGATCAGGCTCCCAGTGCTGAACCACAGTGTTTGAAGGTCACTTTTCACTTCTAGGATCAACAACCTGAAAACAAAGGAGTGCAATTAAAGTTAATGTCCCACATGGTTTAAAAAATAATTGTGAATGCCTTCAAAACCTGAAATTTCAACTGGGAATGCAGTTGATTGAATAACAAAAAAAGCAATCACATGAGGACACTGCAGTCATATGATTTTTTTGCACAGTCAGTCACAGCTTTGACTTCGATTTATCTCCCCCTCCTTTCTGCCAGATAATGAGGGCTTAGTTTAAACAAGCCTGTACCCCGAAGGCTATTGCCTTCACCCTGCTCCTTGGCTGGCAGTAGGAGGGAGGAGAGTTGGCTCCAGCCAGGAGGGTGTTGGAGCATGGAGTCTACAAGATCCACAGGACTGGACATCAGAGCCTGCCTTACTGAGAGAAATTCTGGCTGGGGTGCTTTGGGTACGGGTACTATCTTACACAACTAATAGAAAACACTACAAAAATGGAAGAAACTAAGAACAACCACCCAAAAAAAAAAAAAGATATATCAGAGTTATAAAATCTCCTTCCATTGTGCAATCTCTTCATTCTGTTGACAGAGCTTTGGAGTTATGGACTTCCACCTGCCCTGCCCAAAATGAAAATGGTTTACTGTTGCCCAACTCACTGTTTTCTGGCTAGCCAGTGTCACGCTTATGAGTGCTGTTCTTTGGGATCACTGAAACTCCTCTCAATTTTCTCTCGAGGACTGATCTCTTGTACTTGGCTCTACGCCTTGCCATCTTACCATAGTTGTTCTTTGCTGCAAACAACAGCAAGAAACTTCACAAGGCTGCCAGGGCTTCAATGAAAACCAGCTGCTGCACTGCCTGCAGAACAACACCTGGGCTGGGGCAGCACACTGAACCTGAATTTGAACCACTAAGTGCAGTTTGCCAGTCTGTGCTGGTCCTCTTGAGCCATTGGTTGTACCTCATTATTAGGTTTGGCAGCAAAGTCTATTTTTGGTTTATTGCTACAATCCATGAAGTTTACACAATCAAGAATTTGCGTGTGGCTCACRGCAGCTTGTGAGCTTGATATTGAGTGGCCATCACTGCTGTGAGGGGAYCTCCAGCCATGCTTGGATGGATAGGCATGTACCCACTAAATGTTTAAATAAGTTTTCCTTAACAATCAACTSTGATCAGGAGCCAAGTCAAGAGATGTGTTTGAATCGGCCATTTTCCATTTAGTTTACAGTTGTTGCCCAGCACACGGGGAGAGCCACGGGKTTAAGTAGAGATGGGCTCACCAAASRCAGTGAGCTGTTGCAGTAATGCTTGTAAATCAGGCTGGGGCAAGAGCTAATTTGGATTTCTGGAAATAAATGTTCCTAATTTAAAAACAAATTAAGCACAAAAATTGATCATGGTGCAAAACTAGTATGAAAATGCCTGTGAGGTGAATGGTGTGGCTCCAAACAGGTCTCTCAGAAATCYCAGGGAATGCTGAAAGCAAAGGGAGTGAGTCATAAGCACATGAGCTGAAAGAAGCTGAAGACAAAATCATGCATCTCTGCTTAATTCCATCACATGATGAGTCCCGGGGCCCTTCATTTAATCGGAGAGCAGAGCAGCGGAGAAACTTCATTCCCACCTCGCAGTAGGGACCGGAGGATTCCGGTGCGCAGGCAGGAGCCGAGCCGGCCCGGGGCTCCGGAACCATGAGCGGTGCTCGCCACCACCTCGGACTGCTGCTGCTGGCCCAAGCGGTGCTGKGTGCTGCCGCCACACGTGAGTGATCCCCTGGTCCCTCCTGTCCCCCGTGTTCCGTGTCCCAAAGCGGCGCAGGGAAAGCTCCGTGCACCTGYGGGGCTGCTGGAGCCGCGCCTGGGAACAGCAGGGGATGGCTGCTTCACCTCAGGGCTGCCTGGATCGGGCTGGAAAAGGTGCCTGAGCTGGAGAAGCGTGTTGAGAACTGCTCAGGGATCTGCTCCCTGGGTGCACGGAGCTGGCTGGGGCTAAACCTCGGCTCTCGGCAGTAAATTTTTAGCAATATTTCTCCAGTTCAAGCGTGGCTAAAAAGGCAGATGCAGAATGGACTTTGCACAGCTTGCTTGGCTCAGCTGTGGCTGGGAGATGCCRGGTTAGGGACAGTGTTCCCCGCTGGGACACTCAGTCCTGTGCATCCCTAACCTCAGCCACCGTGGGGACTGGGCTGATCTTCTGCTTCATTCTGGACTCCCAGTTTGACTCAAGCCTTAGGATGACCCCCTGAGCTCAGGGCTGGGAATGTAAAAATTGTATTTTGTGCTCAAATTCCAGAATGTAAGTATGGAAATGGAAGACTTTAAAAGSTGAAGTCCATCTGAGCATTCATCTAGCATTTTACCTGCCTCCAATGGAGAGCAGTGCTGGATGTACAGCTGGGCAGGTCAGGACACTTTCCCAGCTTTTGATGATTTATAGCCCCAGAAATTGCCTCTGTCAGATGCAGAGTCATTGTATTTAACAGTTTTTACTAGACTTCTTCCATCTGTTCATGCATTTGGGTTTTCATTGCAACACGTGTACATTTTTTGGGACACACTACATCCTGCCAGCAAAAAATTTCACACCTTAATTGTGCCTTATGTGAAGAAGTACCTTTCATGTACTTAGAACYGGTAACCTGCTGGTTTCATTTGATTCTCCTTAACTTTTGTACTTTCACCTTCTTCTTCCATGCTGTTCATGATTCTGTTTTTATATTCTCCTCTGTCACCTCTTCTCCAGGCTTCAAGACACAGTCTATTTAGCTGTCCTCATATGGAAACAATTCTATCCCTTTGTAGCGTCCTCGCCACCTCTCTCTGTATTTTTTCAGGTTTTTTATACCCTGCTTGAGCTGCAGAGAACAGAGCATACAGTACTCAAGACACAGCATTATACAATGCTGTAATGATGTTCTCATCTTTGTTCTCTATCTAGCCTTTTCCCAGGTTTTTAACCACCAATGAGCACTGCATTCAAAACTGTAAAGCGGCAAGATCCCATTTCTGAGTTTAGAGCTAGTTGAGAGCCCCTCATTCTCAAAGTAAGGTTACATTTAACTGCTGAATTTCATAGTTTTATTCTTGAATCGCTGAGTTTCATACAGTCCTCCATTACTTTATTGCACGGTCTTCAGTAGATTAAAGAACTTTGCTGTTTACCTCTTTTCCAGCTTATAACATTTTAAATTATTTTAGCTACTGAGAAAACGGGCACTTATAACTTTTTTCCCATATCCTAACCAATCATTGATTCATGTGAAATCCTTCATTCTTATCCCATGGTAACTTAATTGCTTTATGTTCCTTTAGCGAGGGACCTCATCAAGTGCTGTCTGGAGCTCAAGCAGACTGTAATAAGCAGGTCAGCCTTGTTCCCATGCTCTCTGTCTCCCTCAGCAAAACTCAGAATATGTTTGTGAGCAATGCACTCCTTTTATGGCATATCATATTAATGCAATGTACCTACTCACTCTGTTCTTCACTGCTGTTCCTACCAGCTTCTCCAACTTGAGCCCCAAAGTTTTTTTTTAATCCTCTAAATCTTCCCTGGAACTGTTTTTAAAAACTGTCATCRCATTTGCCAATTTTTGTTTCTCAGTCACTGAAGCAGTGTTAAGCAAGATGTTACATGCTACAGTTAATAGCTCATTTATTTCACTCTTGAATAACTTCCATACTTGGGCCATCCTAGCTAGACAACTTTGTCATTTTGTTGATTTGTTCTATAATTGYGTTTTTTGTGCCAACACTTCATTTTGAGAGATATTTTTTCTCGTTGTAAAAAAAAAATCCCATCACAGAAACCTCTTATGTTCTTGCTTTGTGAATGAAAATATAAACCAATTGACCAATTTGACTTTTGTGCTATTCCCTTACCTGYCCAGAATGCTTCTTTTGCATCTACATCATCTTTTGGCCTTAAACTTCCTGGCAAGATTTCCAACTTAGTTTATATCTGAGAAAAAAAAAAAATCATAGTTTTAATGTTTTTGCAAGTTGTTCCTCAAATTCTTTTTGTGTCCTGCTTTATTATATTTCTATACATAACTTTAGAAAGTTTATGTTACTGTCTGATGCCATCCCATCAGCATTTTTACTTCTAATACACTTTTATCCTCTTTAGCTGGATCATCTTTCTGTTTCTGCTGTCCTAACATTGGCTCTCATTCTCTATTCCATGGCTAACACACTATCACAGGAAATACTGAACTTCTTGTCTTTGTTACATTTTTCACCAAAATGAAAGCATTCACCAGAAAGAGAAAGAAGAAAGTCAATCAAAGTATAAGATCTTYTCTCCTTTGCTCACCTCACCAAAACTATTACAGTAATCTCTTCCTKGGATCATAACATTACTCTATTTTGAACTGAATTGCTCTGATTTTGGTTATGACCAACATCTGTTCCTGAGTGGTTTTCATTGTTAGAAAAGAAATACATTMAAGCTTTTTGTTCCTTTAAATTCCCCAACTGAAAATCTTCATTTCCATGTGTTAGAGAAACTAGTGCAGAAGSCTTTCCTCATCTGAAAAACCATCTTTGTCTTGTCCTCAAACTTGTGAAATGTTTTATATTTGATTCAAAGAAACAAAGCACATCAGGGAGGCAAAGAAATGCCTAAGGAGCTTGTGATTTAAAAGCAGTGGCAACAGTTATTACTGGATTAGAAAATGAATTCTGAATTGAAGGATTGTTATTGAAAACTCAAAATTAAAAATTACAAATTTAATTTAATTTAATTAAATTATAAATTTAATTAAATTTATAAAATTACAAGTGCTCCAGCTCTTTTTGATAAATTGAACATTTGGGAAAAAAAAAACAATGATTGAAAAGTTTTGATCTGACAAAATAAAAACATTTTTGTTAATTAAATTATTTTAGATAAAGAGTATGGGAAAAAGAAATTACAAAAATTATGGTGCCATTTACTTTGAGTAAAATGACACATTAATTTAACAACACCTGAAGTGTAATTGAACTTTCTAAGCCTTTGTGAAGTGTTTTTATAGTTGCTAATCTGCTTCTTTTCCTGAGCAAAATTTCTGAACAACAACATTACCAAACTCTTCTTCTGACCAAGACTCAAAACAATACAGCATGTGATACAGGTCATTAAGTAAATACCAGTCATAATGTTATGCTTGTTCACATCAAAATATATTAAATCTGCAGGAAAGTGATTTAATCAAATCACTTCAATCAAGTGATTTAAGTGAGACTGCAAGGGGTCCCAGGAGGGCAAAAGACTGTGGGAGATCGTGTCTCTGAGTGAAAATCTGTTATTTTCCTCAAAACTTTCACTCCTCAAGACTGGGGAGAGAGCTACCAGCGCCAGCTCCAAGTTGAGATGGGACTGGCAAAGGGATGTTCTTCCTGCCCAGCAGAGATCTCACTGGGTGAAAAAACACCGAGAGAAAGTAGCTCTTGTCTCTTCTTCTGAGCTGTTTCTCTGGTTCTCTCTTGCACTAAAATTAGGAGCCACCCATTTCTAAAGACTCTGCTTAAACTGGCTACACCTGCTCTGTGCCTTTTCCAAAGCTTGGAGAAATTCCAACACAACCGGTTGGGTTACAGCACACGGGGCAATTCTTGCCCTTCTTACAGGTCTCTGCATTTTCCTTGAAGTCATCCAGAACTTTGTTGCACTTGGGTATAAATCTCAGAAGCATTCTTCATCAGCTGACCCTTTACAGTAAAGCCATGAAAAGCAGAAATCCGAGCTCTGTTGATGTTGTGACAGAATGGCACATCCAGCAGTTACCTTAGTTGATGAACATGGCAGAGCTCTTTAAAGCCTCCAGGCTTTAATGGAACTGTGCCCATAAGCCTACTTATTTACATATTTTTATGGCATCCTACWGTGGCCAACATGCTCCTACAGGTTGCTTGGATATTTATGTTGTGACAGAAAGAGGGATCCTAGAAGCCTGGGAAAGGTTTGAGGCCATCAGTTGTAGTCATATGAGAAGAAAGAGGTTACTGAAGTTATTTAATATCTGAGCCATTTTTAAATAACAGCCATGAAGCTAATATGTTATTGTTGTTATATTATAAACACATTRAATTTACTATTCAGCTCTAAATTTCCTTTTCTGGAAATACCAGCTTCTGTTATAATTGATTCCACCCCTCCCACCCAAACCACCAGCCAAGTCACCAAAGGAGCTGCACTGRCTCAAAATTAATTCCTGGCATAACTTCCACTAGAGCACAACTCAGACACAGAGTGAATTTATCCTCTTGGCCTTTTAGTCGTTGATTTATTACCAGGCAAAGCAGTCAGAAATCAAGCAACCTCTGTGCAGAGAGCATGACTGTTGCAGGGTTATGTAAATTCTCATAAAACAATTGCTCTGATATGGTCAAAACATTGAAAACAATTTTATTCTTTGTCTGGGAAGTTTGCAATACTGCAATTTGGAAAAAAAAGTGTCAGTCTGACAGTAGAGGAATTGTCTTTATGTTGATYATAGTTGATTAAGTGTTTTTAGCTGCAATGATAAAATTCTGTAATTTTCTACCGGTGGAAAGTTTTCTACCAGTACATGATTAAAGTTCAGCTCAGGAATGATGTTTTTATAAAGTAGTAGGGAAAATTGCATTACATTTATACTGATGTTTGGTTTTCCCTCTAGGGTTTCAAGATGTGTTGAGCCAAGCAAGTACTTCTCCTGTCACATCCTACAAGAAGCTAGAAGGCTGGTCTAGTGATCAAAATGAATGGAATGAAARGCTTTATCCTTTCTGGGAAGAAGGAGATCCCAGATGGAGGGACTGCTGGAAAGGTGATTGCACATACACATTTCAAAGACACTCRAAAATCTGGCCCGAAAATCCACCACAATGCAGGTGCTAGAGTGCATTTTCACAGGGGCAATATCMACAGAATAGCAAGTCAGAGATGATTGGGTGTGATACCATTCCCAATGGGTTGTCTGAGGAAGCAGAACAGTGAGTTATTCCCTAAAATGCTTTCCCATTATGACTAGTCTCAGACATTAATACTTATTAAGAAGTATTGATGGTCAGGGATCTAGAACAATCCATGATGTGAAACATACCCTGGAGGACAGGTACCTTCAACTGCTACCTCCATGGGGCATGTGGGCTTCAGTTTCAGTAAAGACCGTATTTATTGTCACCTGGTCTGAGCTGAGGGCTGATGRTTGTATCCCTGGGGAGAAAAAAAAWTTYYYCYTTKRRAWWWWWTKRMSCCCAAGGGTAGAAAACTATATTCTTAGCTCTAGGAAAAAAACTAATGGTAGACCAAGTGATCTGGGGGAAAATGCGGAGTCCCTCTAGTTGTTTCAAGTTGGGGTTTTGATAAGTGACGTAGGAGCACGAAACCCCTTAGAAAAAAGGGTAATCAATAACACTTTTTAAATGTAAGTAGTGCACAGTTGATGGTAGCTTCTCCTCTGATGCACCCTCTGCTTCAGTGAAGACCAATTTTCATTTCTACAGGTGGAAGGGTGACAGCCAAACTGGACAGCGATAGCCCAGCACTTGTAGGATCCAACGTGACCTTTTCTGTGACTCTGCAGTTTCCTAAGTGCCAAACGGAAGATAATGATGGCAACATTGTATACAGGAGAAATTGCACCCAGGGTAGGTAATGGCCACTTCCTGCACCATGCACATCTGCCTGGTGCTGCTGGAATGTGGCACTGAGCTTTGGGTCTGCCTGGTGCTGCTGGAATGTGGCACTGAGCTTTGGAAGTGTCACTGGCACCCCCGACAAAAAACAGCCATGTTGGATTTAACTGATAACTGAAAATTGATAACTGATAACATTTCCCATGCATACCCAGCCTGTGCCACACCAGTTTCTTTCCTAAGAAGATCACTGTGGTGGTTTTAGTGATTTTTAGTGTTCTGTCCCATTATAAGTACATTGACCAGATAATTAAAGACTGACCATCATTATAAACTTGTCTTCCCAAAACAGTCACACAATCCGGCTTCCCAACAGAACTGTTACTGCTTTTCAACTCAGGCACAATATTGCACCATCACACTGTTTTCTTTCAAACTCATAAAGATGTCAATTTGTAAACTTGAAGGGGTTTTTTTTTTTTTTTTTCGATTATGAATTATAGAATTCAGTAACCATATCTGCATCTTGAAAAAAAAACCTCAAGAAAGAATAAATCTCACACTCACACATTTTAGGAATTCATATCAAAACAAACAAACATTTAAAAATCAACCAATATTTTCCTCAGAAAGTCACCCTTTTTCATCTCATTTACTACTACWTGGAGAAAAGAGCCTATCATAATTCCAGTGTTTTAAGCTGCTGGATCTAGAACAACACATGCTGTTCTACCTTTCATCCTCTGAATTCATAAATGTTCAACAAMCTTTTTTATTGATCAAAGAAATTTTCATTTCAAGGCATATCAGCAAGTTTTTTGTCAGGCTAAGTTCCATTATTTTTAACTGCCTAATATTTTGTTAGCAGCTGATATCCATACTCAATATCTGCTGTGCTGTTTGGGGGAGGAAAATTTCTATTTATTATTCAGAAAACAGTAGAAATTCATGTCTAAGTTATTTAAAGGTGTCATAGAAACCTTTTCTGACAAAACAAATGAAGTCACTTCCTCACAGTGCTTTCCCAGCCACTCTTTGTACTTAAAATTTTAGATTCTGCTTGCCAAATATTCAGGTAGCCCCAYTATCCTCAGTGGAACAGTAGCATCCTGTGTAGTCAACAGCAAGTTTTTGGGCAAGAACTTTTAAATTGTGACTGGCCTATGAGCCAGTACAGTTTTTTAAACTTCTCAATAGAACAGTGCCAAGATAGAGCAATTTTGTGTTTATGTTTAAAACCAAACAAAGCACAATCTCAGAAAAAAAGAATGAACATCAGTCTAAAAACACCCTACTTCACCTGTTGTTTAAATGCAGTAACTGCCATATCCTGTGGRGTTTGCCTCCTGTTTCCTGACTTTCTGCACATTTCTCAGTTAACCAGAAAATGTCCTATTTCTATCCTTAGATCCTCCAGTTTTTGGGGATCAGCAATTCTATGTCTACAACTGGACTGAATGGACTGACAGCTGTGGCTGGGGAAACTGCTCAAGCAACCACAGCCATAATGTATTCCCAGACGGACGTCCTTTCCCTCATCACCCTGGCTGGAGGAGAAGGAACTTTGTCTAYGTGTTTCACACTTTTGGTCAGTACTGCAACATGTGCCTTGGCTGGGGTGATCCTGAAAACCTTTTATTCCCTTTGTACACAACACATTTGTCAAACATGTTTCATTAAAAACCCTTTGAAAAATATTCCACACTCTTGAGTGGAAATACTGAATTAATTGCCCAGTTTTCCAGAGAGGTCATCCGGTGTTTGGTGTAGAAATCATGGATTACCAGAAGATTCCCTTTAAATCTGCATTCACAGTACTACAACTTAAGAAAATTAATTTCCTTTCAGCAGTACTCAAGATCTTTTTCTGGGAAAACAGAGGGACAGAGCGGGTCAGTCAGATGATTTATTGACAGCTCACTGTCACTTAAGACCCTTAGATTTAAGAGAGAAACCAGTGCTGTGTATCACCAGTTTAACCATGCAGCACTTCTTGTCTCTAGGGAGGTGAGAACTGCCACTGGCTGTGCTGCTGCTCTGGTCACAGRTGCTGATTTTCAATGTTTCCTGCTCCTGACTATGTAATGGTTGGGCTATTCCTGCCATTAGATATGTACTAAATCTTAGTACCCTCAGTTCACCTGGCCAAATCAGTATCATTATCAGTATCACTATGAGTGAAAAAAAATAATATTCTGAGCACAAATTTTATGCAGAGGTGATACTATTTACCTACGTCAATCAGCTGTTAAAAAGACAAATAATCAAATTTATACAATTGGTTTGAGAGTATGAAGCAAGGGGTATTATATCTTCTGGCTACACTGAAAGCAAACRCAAGATCACTTAAAATGCTTCACACCACCCACTACATAACCCTAATGACTTAATGTAATGTAATTGCTTTGGAAAGATGTAGATGTCTTGGCAATTTTTTCTTGGATTAGTGAATTTGGGACATCTTTTTGACAACTTTGAAAAACTGGAATTTGTATGAGTAAACACATTGTAAAAGTATCCAGTCAATAACCTGACAGATTATTGGAAGACATTTCTAAACTATTCATTTTGATTTAGACAATCCAAGATTCTTAGAAACATTTCCTTTCATGGAACAACTTGCAGCAAGGCTGAAGGGAAAAATGTTACATTCATATTCTGTTTCAGGTCAGTATTACCAAACAACGGGACGATCTTCAACAAACTTTTCAGTCAACACAGCAAATATCACTCTTGGYACACACGGGATGGCAGTGTCCATTTACAGGAGAGGGCGTTCGGGATTTGTTCCRATTGCAAGAGCAAAAGCTGATTATCTTGTTACAGGTGAGTGTGCTGGAATAAACTGTAATGAAATGCTGGGGGTATTTGTTGCTGAGATGTTAAAAAAATTCAGCACAAGCAACATCTGGCAAGAATAGAAGATACTGGTCTGAGAAAGGTTTTTAATATGAAAGTGGAATCTCTGGTAAATTGCCTTGAATAGCATAAGTTAGCTTTGTGTCTAACTTAGTGGTGACACCTCTGCTTTGTAATGAAAAATGATTTGTGAGAGGAAACACATCTTCCACAGATGTCTGTGATTCCTCATTCGCTCCCATATGCTCTGAGTAACTGTTTCCTACTGACATTCACTCCTCAGGTCTTAAATCGAATAAAAGTAGAAACTTGTATTAAAGATACCATGTTAATGTCTCACATTCTGGCTGTTGCTCTTCAGGGATTTTGGAAYTGTTTGTTATTTGCAGCCAGGTATCTCTGCTTTATTTATTTACTTCTTTTTTCACCCCCTCCCCCAGACAAAATTCCAATATCTGTGAGTATGTATCAAAAACACGACCGCAACCTCTCAGACTCCATTTTCATCAAAGACTCACCAATCACATTTGATGTGAAGATCCACGATCCCAGCCACTACYTGAATAATTCTGCCATCTCCTACAAATGGAACTTTGGAGATGGAAGTGGCTTATTTGTAGCCAGCGGTTCCAGTACATCTCACACCTACACTCTGCAAGGAAACTTCACTCTGAATTTAACTGTCCAAGCCATCATACCTGTACCTTGCAAGCCAGTGACACCCACTGCACCACCMCCCACCTCAGCAGGTAAGCATTGATCAAACACCAGTGGCATTAGGAGCTGTGCTAAAACTCTATATTCTGATATTTTAAGTTAATATCTTTAGTAGTATTACTTATTTTTAGTAGTTTCATTCATTAAAGAGCTGCAAGCCTCTGCAAACCCTCTGTAAAACTGGTTTAGAGACAGAATCAATAAGCATAAACTCTTTGATGGTTCTATGCTAGGGATCACTTGCACATTTATCTCCTTATGCATCCGGTTCTACCACCAGTCCTACAGCATACAAAGGTCTTCAGGTGAACAAAAAAGGAAGTTTGTTTGCATTTTCTCTGGCACACCCAGTCAGGGGATTTTAGCTTTGTCTACTCARGGTCATCTTCTGAGGTAAGATGCAAATTTCAAGTGAGAAAGAGGAATTTCAGAATACTCTTACAGCAAGTTCCTATCTGGATTGCATTGACTTCCATCCAAAATTAAATGAGATTGGATTGAACTAGAAAAAGCTAGTCATATTTAAAAAGATGGGATTTCCATGTGGCATTAACCCARAACAGCTTTTCTACTTTAAATTTATTGACTAACATAGTTCAGAATAACTTTTATTATGTTCAGCATTGGTTTATCATCTCAGAGGGTTTTAAGGTTTGCAGAAGGCCTGCAGTTTCAGCTATAATACTGCTACTATGAAATTTTAAATGTGGCTATATTTTTCAAATTTCATATTTTTAATATGTGCTCTTACCAAAATATTGAGTGAGAATGAAAAATGAAAGGAAAGATATAATTTTTACCACTTCCCCTCTTCATTTTTCCACTAGAGCAGTGGGAAAAGACCAGCTTTTAAAAAAGCATTTTAAATGTTTTATTGGCCTTTGGATTTCTTATATAATTGATTGGGGGATTTTAAAGAAGTATTTAACTKTATTACACCTTGTAGTGTAATTCACAGGGATGGGTGAGTAGCCAGGTGGCTCTYGGAGTGAGGCTCCTGGCCACTCCAGGGTTCTAAAGCTGGGCACTTGTGTTTCCTTTTGGGATTTTTGCCATGACCTCACACATGTCCATCCATGACTGCACAGCTCCAAGCCAAAGTCACGGATGGCTGATGGAATGAAGGCGGTCAAATTCAGGGCTGTGTACAGACTACCCCTAAGCTGAGCTTGTTCTAAAGTTGCACATCTATTCCTTCTCCCTTCAACAGTAACGACTGATGCATCTGCTGATCCTGACTCTACTCCCACTGTTGAATCAGTGGAGGATAATCCTGATGGAGGTTGCCATATTTACAGAAATGGATACTAYGGAAGTGGTATTGATATTGTAGGTAAGGATGTGGGTCAGCCCCTGAACAGAAATGGTGTTAAGGATGAAAAGCAATGGATGGTAGAGATATAACATTTATTTAGACACATTTTTATCAAATACATGAGACCCACAATAAGATCCTTCTCATGGACATAGCTGAGGATTTAGGGATTAATGTACAGACATCTAACTGGCTAGCTTTGTTTTCTGCCTGCACTCTGCAAGGGCCTAGTGCAGAGGTTATGATTCTTTTGTTTCAGACATGTGAGGCTGGACCTTGGTCTCGATGCCTACTAATAATTGATCCCATCAGCAAACATCATGTGGGGTTTCCAGGCATTTGTGCTGGAAAATGGGCACGTGCTGGCAGGGATGTGCATCGTGTCACTCTTTTCTGTATCACCAGCTTCTGAACCTGCCACTGCAGGGGCACATGGGCTGGGGAGGGGATTTACATAAGGTTGAACTGACCTTTGAATGCAAAGAAATCTCATGTAGTGGGAGGTGATTTAGTAAAATAAGTAAATAATGAGGAAAAAAAACAGGCCAGAAAGGAGTAGCCTCACAGGGAAAGCACTGGAAAATTTCTCAGCTTTCAAAGCCTTCAAGAGGAGTGCTAAGGGAGGGAGGAAATTATGGAAAACAAGACCTGAACTGAGCATCAGCCAAACACTTGAGGCTCAGTACACATAGACTTCAGAGCTTGTCATGTGTCCTACAGTTGATATGTGTTTCCTCTCCCAGAGGGAATCCTTGAGGTAAATATTATTCAGATGACAAGCATCCAGATGACAGAAAGTCAAGCTGAAAACCCACTGGTTGACTTTGTTGTTACCTGCCAAGGGAGGTAAGTGTGTGAATGAAGCTGTCAATCTTTCCTCTTTGAAAATAATTAGGTGCTGGAATGCTGTCTGGGCTTAGATGCAGATGTATGAACAAAATTTGGGAACTGCAATGATTCTATTTCTTGACYGGAACGAAAGATAATGCAAGTCTCATTTTTAAACTATGCCAAGAGAGGCTATTGCCAGGCACTTAGGATTCTGAGCAAATAACCAGTCTCAGTAAAAATAAGGAACTCATTGTGGGAAGAAACAATTTATAGCCTCCTGGCCAAGACAAGATTTCAGCACTTACAGTAAAATGGGAAGCAGTTTACTGAAATTGTAAGGAAATCCTTTCTTTTTGGCCATGTGTGTTAGACACTTGGAGTAAATGGGTGAGTCCAAGCAATTTTTTTGGATCGGAAAACATTGAACTAATATTCCTAGCTCTTAGAAGGTTAGAGTTGAGAGGATCAAGAAGTACAAGAAACACATTGGTAATATCACTGGAATACAATTATCCTCTCTTAAGGGAATGTTCTCTCTTTTGACTTATAAGAGTCTGCATTCCTTTCTTAATGATGTCTATCAAAGATAATGGACTTTATAAGTTGATTTGATATAGGCAATCCTGTGATCACCATAAAATGCATGGTAAGGAAAATAAGCAGATGATTATATAGATTGTATAAATGCATTCTATATAAAATCCACATGCACATATAAAAATACATAGCTATGCAAARAATGCATATAGTGTTAATAAAGCATTCTTGAATTACTTTAATGCCACTGATTTCAACAGGCACTGGCATAAAACTGGTGCAGCAGTGCAATGTGTGTGAACTGGGCTGACAGGACCCCAYAGATGCAATGTGCTCTCTCTTCCCATGCCAGTCTCCCCACAGATGTCTGCACAGTAGTTTCTGACCCCACGTGCCAGGTGTCCAAGAGCATGGTTTGTGACCCCATCGTCGTCACGGATGAATGCTTGCTCACCATYAGGAGAGCTTTTGAGGAGCCTGGGACATACTGCATAAACATCACCTTGGGTGATGACACGAGCCAAGCCCTTGCCAGTGCACTGATCTCTGTCAATGGAGGTGAGTCCACACAGAACAGACTTTGGGGCAAAGCTTTTCCTGTGGTCATTTTCCTGCAGGGGGAAAGAGCACAGGAATACATTGGGGGGTTTTTATTAAGCCTTGAGGCTTCATCTGAGACCGCACCAGTTGTGTAAGAATCCATGCAAAGATAAAATTATGATTATTTCYCTAGGGGTATTTTAGGTGCTAGACCTTGGTTTGACTTATGATTATCATCCAATGAGTACAGTAATTATAAAACCTCTTCAGTATCACAGAATATGAATAGCTCTTAAGCTATAATGTAATTTTCCACAGAAAACTCTGTTGGGCAGAAAAGCAGGCATGGGAACATGCCAGCCAGCCCACTCCACACATGGAGAGATAGCAGAGATAGAGAGGAATGCAGCTCACTTGAGACAGAATCAATGTCTGCAGCAGAGTTGGCTTCCTGGGCCCTCTTTACCACCCATTGGCCTTGACCAGGTTTCTATTTCTGCATGAGGATAAGAAGAATCGTGTTCTGAAATGATCTGTGTAGCACTCAGTGACTAGAGTCTGCCCAGGGTAATTGTTTCAGAAGAGGAGCTTTACCTTTGGTTGGATGAGTGTATCTGTGTCTAGCTCATAGCTATCACAGCAGTCTTTGACAGAACCAACTATTAAACTAAGCCTCAGGCAGAAGCCTAAACAATCATGCTGTCTCTGCTCCCACTTTCCTGACTTCCTATTACAATGCACTACTGCCTTTTCTGAACTCTCTAATTACTATCAGCCAAGCAACTGACCCTTTCATAGTATTTTTTGCTGATTTTATTTAATCCCGATGTTACCAGTTCATTATGAATAAGGCATAATGCCTGATCTGGTTCCTAAAGGGGAAAATAAGCATGCAGRAGGGTTTTTCTAAACTCTATTCTGAGAATAGCTTTAGCCCAATAAGGCTGGTCTGCCCAGGTTTCCTCCAGAGGTCAAAGCTGAGTTGTGCTTTGGGGCTTCCACTCTAATCAAAGCAGAATTAGGATCTAAGAGGGGTTGGTGSTTTGAGTCACCTTCTGGACGAGCCAATCTAATTTTGTCAAAAAGTTACCTTATTGTCAGTGTAAACATTTCCCCAGCRGAACAAATGGCAAGGATCAAATGAGCTTCACCTTGTGGGGTGCCAGCAGGGCCCTGCATTCCCTTCCATGCCACAAGGGCAGCCATAGGTCTGAGGAGCACAGCTCACACGAGAAAACTGGCAAAGCCCAACTCACACCCTGGTGGAACTGAGAATTACAGATTGGGACGTGAAAGCACYACCTCCTGCCAGTCACTGACCTCCAAGGCTTAGCATATTAGAATTACTAACTGTGCTTCAATTTGCACAACAATAAGTAAAATCAGCATTTTCTTTGGAAAGTCTATCTCATTGTAAAATAGAGGCTAACTTAATCAATCTACTTGCTGAACTCTAGGATCATCATCTGGAACAACTGAAGGTCTCTTCATCTTCCTTGGCTTRCTGGCAGTCTTTGGTACCATTGGGGCATTTGTCCTTTACAAGTAAGTTGCTAGTTTCTGTGTTTAAAAACAATTCACAGAACTGTCAAAATATTGCTTAAATTAGCAAAACAAATAACTTATATTTGCTTTAGCTACATTTTTGTTTCTTTACTATTGCAGCTCACAAATATTCTGGCAAATATTCAGCAAAATGAGATCACTGGCTTAGGCCACAAAACCATTAGAAAGTATGCAGATATWAAGGACTTTCAGAGAAAATTACATTCTGTGCCCATAAGCACAAACAGTAATACTAACAGGCCTGGGAACTTCATGTAAGCAKAAAGCAAACTCCAACTGCACATTGCGATTTATATGTGCAGTGAAACCAAATAAATTCTTCATTAAACAATTGATGAATGAATTCTCGGGGGGAAAAGGTGCTGAGCACTCAGGACAGTAGTTAACAGAAGCACATGTTGCTGCATTATTAGCTTGGATGTTTCTGCTGGGACTGTGAGGCTGCACCAAGCCTCCTGAGTCAGGTGTGTGCCCACCTTTCACACGAGTGGTGAGAAACACACACCTCTGTGGAGCAGCAGTGTCCTTGTCCCTTTTCACGACCACTGACCTATGGCTGCCACACATTCGATGGGATTGAACAGGGAAGGAGGAGAGACAATGTGATGAGCACATGATTAGTGCTCTTATGCCCTGGTCACATGCTAAATGMGGACTCTCCTTTTAAAAGTCATTCAGCAATTAACCRTGCTCATTCCTTGCAGGAGATACAAGCAATACAAGCCTATTGAGAGGAGTGTGGATCCAACTGAGAAGCAGGAGGGATTTGCTGCTTACTTCAGCACTGTCAAAGCCATTTTCTTCCCTAACAGCAYGGAGAAAAATCCTCTGCTGAAGAGTAAACCAGGCATTGTTTAAACTTTTAGTGTAACACTGACTATTAGAATAAGTACAGGACTTGTATCTGAACTGTACTTTATTGGGGCTTTCTTCTTGTTATTAAAACACCCCAGGGACTAAGGTGAAAGCACGTATAGATGGGATGGTAACTTTGGGGCTTGGTGCAATTAGCAACATTAAAGTAGTCTTTTGTAGAAAACAAGGAGGTAGTTTTATGCCCTTGCTTTTCTTGCTTGTGATATAGGATATACTCTTCTGAATTACTAACACCCCCACCCAAGCATCTTTATCTAGTTTTTCTTACTTCTAGGTTAGCAGCCTGTAAAATTAATTTCATCCATAATCTGGAAGGGGGTGGGGGGGGAAGTTAATTAAAAAAAAAAAAAAAAAAAAAAAAAGAAGACTAAAACCCCAACAACCAACCAACTTGTAAACACTTAGTTTTTATTGCTGCTTAGTGCCTTAGCAGGATTCATGTCTTTGCTGGAAAGAGAGACATGGGGGGCAGGCACGTGTTCTGTCTGTGGAATGAAACGTGCCGTGGCCTATTCCCAGGCRTTGGCACAGAACTGATGCCACTGTTACACTGTTCAGAAGGTCCTAGCACAGATTTGCCCCAGGCAGGCCAGCTCCCCACCAAGCAAACCCTACATTCTGGAAACCACCAARGGCAGAGCTCCCCACTGTGAATTTGGCAGCTGACACCCTGTGCTTCAGGGTTCAATAGCATGGGTGCAGCTCATTAAATACCAGTTGGCCTCAGGGCCAGAAAACAGGGCTGGACACACTTAGCTTCCCACTGGACATGGCTACCAGTGCATGAGTCTCACTCTAAACTAGACCACAGACACCCGAGCAACAAGATGAGACCCATCAGCTGTATCTCCCTGCTCAAACTTTTACTCTGAGCCCCATGTAAAATCCTGAGATGCAACTGCTGATGCTGAATTTGCCTCCTTTGCTTCCACTGGTCTTGAGCCACTGAAGTGGCACCACTGTTCCCAAGGTGGGCAGACAGGTGGATATGTGCTCCATGTCCAATGAAGGGTCAGCAGAACGAGGGATCTAGCAGGAACAGGCAGCATTCAACTGCCCTCTCCTCTTCTCGTTTCTGTCTTTCCTGTTGTAAAGAGACATTAATTTCTGCTGGCTCATCCACCCATCTGATCACCAAATCAAAGAAATAAAAACCCCAATATAAACAGAGCACTTTGCTCCAGTTTCTGCTTTTACATGAYGCACCTTAGAAAAGGTAAACTTGTGCAAAATCAATGTAGCTTCACTTGTTCACTCTTGCTGCAACTCTGCATTAAAAGAACTCATTCTGAGGCGTTTCAGAAGTGATCTGGCCTCATAGCCACACATGCTCATCACTCAGCATCGTGGCATTTCACAGTGTGAGACCAGCACAAACTGCTGAAGGCTGGCTTACTGCATGATGAGAAAAGAACAGCTTCTTATTTGCAGAAAGGGAAGTGGTTGCTAAAAAGGTTCACTGAGATAAGCAAACAGGCCAAAAATTCTTTATAGTTCATGTTTCATAAACCCCCTGATGTTATTAGTAAAGGTTATAACCAAAAGGAAGGCTGGGAAAATGACCTTACACAATCCATTTTTTAACTCTGAATTCTTTGAAGATCTGTATTTCAATATAATTAGCTTATTTACCATGTCATGAAACATCTCTGATACATACTGTTTGCTATTCCTGAGGCAATATATAATTATAAACACACTTTCCTACTATTTTAGCAGATCTTTCAAATGTTTATCAATCTGAATCTAATCTTCACTGCCCCTTCCCAGTGTGCACAGACACTTTTAAATTGCTAAAGGATATTTTTAAAAATGCAGATACCTGTGAGATTAGTTATTAGTTCTTTAGTTCTAAAATTCAGCAGCCTCCTYTTTTATTTTGTTTCCAGGTTTTCCCATAACTTTGATTATTTTGTGGCCATTTTGGTTATATTATTAATAGCAGTGTATTTTCTATTGTTCCATCTTCTTTATAAGTARCATCCTATTGTCTAAGAACTAGCATCTCAAACTATTTCAGACTTTTACAGGAAACACRTTTTCTGCAAAAATTACTGTCTGAATGTTATGATGTCCTCTGTTATCAGTCAGGCAGGACTGTAATTTGTATTTGTTGCTCTAGCTTGAGGCAGGACAGGRTTTTAGTGGAAAGCTTAAGATGACCTGTAATGAAGCATGAAAACATTAAATCTATCACATCTCAGGATCAGTGAAGATRCAAGCTACCACCTAGGCTACATGCAGAAAACATCTTGTTTCTGCAAAATGCTTTATGCTCAGGGACATCTTAAGCTTTTGCATAGAAAACAGCTTTCAGGCRTATGTTAAGAACTTTTTTATACTTTAAGTATCAAGAATATCTTGCACTATCTCCCTTTAAGTATTGTGTCAGAATACTACATTTTTATATTAAGATTTTGCCTTTTCAGCTGTAACTTCTATTTCATACATCTTTACTTTTATACAATARAATTTAACTACTGCACTGACAAATAAACTATGAAATGATTTTAAAGAGTTCTTTTCTTTGTCTCAGTATGAGAAACTGTGAGATAAGCAACTTGATGAGTTGCCCAATTATTGATCAAAACAGCATCTACCTCCATAAAACACTGGATTTATCTCACCCTCAGTTCACACCTGGCTCTACCATTGGTTTTTGAGCTGATTTTTCAGTCTTCCTTCAAGTGCACTCAGAGCAATGGCACCACAAACCTGAGAAGCAAGAAGACTTTCTTAACACCCAGATGACACAATTTCAGAACAGATCAGGATACAAATGAACTCCATGTCCTTCAAAGGCAAGAACAGCTGACAAACAACAGATTTGTGAATGTCAGCAAATGTTRCAAGACAGGTTTCAGGCGTTCCCTTTGGAGAAATAACATCAAGAATGACATCAAACATAAATGTACATCGTCTTTATAGAAAGAACATCTTTTCAAACATGCCATCAAGAAAAAYGGAAACATCAGTTAGGCAGCAAGTTTGTTAAAAATTACTTTTAAAATTGAGCTATTGTTTCAAACAACTTGTTTTGTTCCTCCCCTCTTTTCTACTTGAATATTTTTTATAGCACACAATTAAGGCTCATCAAATGTGGCATTTTTGTCTTACCAAAAGTATTTTTAAGCTGAAATCAAGGCTAAAAACTASCAGTCCCTGAAGGAATTGTAGAGGAATCAAACAAAACTTTTCAAGAGACACCCAGCCACTGTGGCTTATTAGTACAAGTGATCACCTCCAACCTCATACAGCATAGTCAAATTTTCTTTAAAAATAAACTTTTATCACTACAGTTCTTTATAATTTACACAGAACTCCAAAATCACAGAATTGTTAGGGTTGGAAGGGACTTCTGGAGATCATCTAGTCCAGACCCCCTGCTAAGGCAGGGTCATCTGCAGTAGGTTACAAAGGAATGTGTCCGGGTGGGTTTGGAAAGTCTCCAGACAAGAACATTCCATGATCTCTCTCTGCAGTTCTGGTGCTCTGCCAYCCTTAAGGTAAAGAAGTTCTTCCTCCTGTGTTTTAGTTTATGGCCTTTGCTCCTCGCCCTGTTGCTGGGCACCACCACAAAGAGTCTGACACCGCCCATAACCATGCCTTTTAAACCTTAATATCATTGTTTTACCATCATACTTGGTGAGAGAGGGAAAAACATTCTGAATGGTAATTATTTTATTTTCATGTCCCCATAAATGCCAGGATTTCCAGGGGAAGGACGTGGAGGGAAATATGTTTCACCCACATTAAATACAAATGCTTAAACATGSCCAGGTCATAGTTTCTCAACCCCTGACAACTTTCTCCATAGCAAACCAAGCATAGGGAGATTACTACCTTGTGCCCATTAAACTATGCARGAATTATTCAAACAGAAAACACGYTTTCCCCATGAAAAATGTTTCAAACCAGGTGCAGTTTAGGCAAAACCGTAGCCTTTAAAAGGGAGCATGAGACTTGAGCTGGAATATGTGATTTGGGTTTATATGGCAGTGCCCATGTACTGCATATGCACTTTGCAGCTGCCCAACAACCCAGCACAGTACAAGTGGGAATGATCTTTCCTCTCAAATCTGGACATGTCAAACCATCCTTAATGTTGATGCTTGTTCAGCTATCCCCTGGCCCATGTTCTCAACCCATGGTACTAAAGAGTTACCTTCAGGATGTATCCCCAGGTTAACCTGTATGGTGCCCTGGTTGCAAAATCCCACAGTCCAGACGCAGCTGAACACCCGACAGATCAGCTGCATATGGCAGGGAGCACAAGGGAGAACACAAGGCTGAGGAGCACCACAACAGCGGGAAACGGCTTCAAACTGAAACGGTTTAGATACCAAGAATTTTTTTTTTCACTGTGAGGGCGATGAGGGACTGGAAAGGGCTGCCCAGGGAAGCTGTAGGTGTATTATCCCTGGAAGCGTTCAAGGCCAGGCTGGATGGTTCTCTGAGCAACGGCCTAGTGGATGATGCCCCTGCCCAGGGCAGGCAAGTGGGAACTGCATGATCTTTAAAATGCGTTCCAGCCCAATCCTTTCCACGKTTCTGTGACTCTGTGAGAGCCCAGGCCCCGCTCCCCGGAGGAGGAGCCGCTCCCGGCGGAGGATCCTGAGGCGGTTCGGGGGGACAGTCCGGGCCGCGCCGCCACCCCCGGGCACACCGGGCCCCGCTGACGGACAGCCGGCTGCGCCAATCAGGCGCGGGGGCGGTCCCGCCGCGGGCCAATGGCGAAGCGCCGTGCCGGAGGGGGCGGGGCGCGGACCGGCATGTGGCGGGCGCTGGCGGGGTCGCGGCGGCTCCTGCGGCCCCTCAGGACCGNGGCGGCGGCGGAGCGGCGCCAGGCGGCAGGTAGGGCCCGGCCCGGGGCCGCGCTGCAGGGGCGCCCAGCGGGACACTGAGCGAAGCGTGGCGCCTCGCCAAGGGGCTGCTCGGGACGCGTGGAATCGCGTCTGCAGCCGCGGAGGATCCTTGCGGTGCCCAGTGAGGTGGGATCGGCCTCACCTCGGCCGAGACCGCGGCCCTCGGGGTCACGGCCCCAGCGCTGTGCCACCATGGGCTCTCCAGCGCTGCTGAAACGTGAGGAGTCGGGGCTGGTGTGGAGGGAGCCCCTGGGTAGATCCCCACAGGCACAGTGTGAGGGAGCTGGTGCCGAGCTGGAGGTGTTGCTGTGCTGTGCGCTCACAATTCCCCGTTAGAGCTCCGGAAGCACGAGGGCAAATTACAGGTGTAAGCCGTGTGTGCACAGGGCTGGTTTGTGGCTGTRGCTGCTCTGTGAAGCTCCTCCAGCCTGGATCGGGCCGTGACGATCAGGGTGGCAGGGTGTGCCTAGTGATTCTGAGGCCATCCGTTCTCCAGGGAGGCTCTGGAGGCTTCACATGTGGCTACCAGGCAAATATTTAACTTCTGGAACTGCTGTGCCTGGAGGAGCTGTGGCCGCTGCTAATTCTCTAGATGTGTGAGTAGTGACCACAGCAAAAAGTTGAAAGAGTGCATGAGTCCCTGAATTGAAGGCATTCCATTTACAGAGATCYGATCCAATTTCATGTCCCCATTCATGCATATAATTGTAGCTATTGTTCTTTTGTTTGGCTTTTTCTTTATATTGGGGAATATAGAGCTTGGCTTTATGCTTATGCTCAGTCTGCATTAACGTTCACTTTATAGTGGCAGACTTGCATTGCTGACAGATTCAAATTATGCCTAAAATGTGTATACAARTTTCATCTCCCTAATTAGGACAAGTTAGAAATAAAGTTATTTCATGGTGTGAACAGAACATAGYTGCACTGACTTAGTGTTTTCTGGCTTCCTTAAACTTGAAGGACTAAAGCTTTATCTACAATATCATAATCCTCTGCAGCAGATCAGAGTAGGGAAAAAGAAGAAAACCTGGCTTTACTCATAAAAATGCAGATAAAAAATGTCTTCACACAGCATCATTCCAGGTCCATTTTTTAAATATTGATTTAATCTACTTAAGATTCTAGAACAGTTCAACACAATATATTATCACAGTGTTGAAAAGCATTGTTCTGAAATATTTTCAGCTTGTCTGTTRTTTTTAATAATGTGTATTAGAGTACTTAGGCTTAAGTCATCTCAATTGACAAGCGTCTGATGATATTGACTTTTAAATGGCAACAACAAGAAAAAGTAAGTTAGCAAAAACCAAAGTTTCATTTAGGTAACTTTGGTCTAATGATAGTGTTGTTTACTGGAAGATTGCTTAGTTCTTAGCTTTGGTAAAAATGATTTTGAAAAATCTGCAGTTCATGTTGCATTGTCAGTATCAAACCTAATTCCACAGTTAGTGACTAGCTCAGGCTGTAATTTAGTTAATTGTTATTTTTTGACTTTAAAATGGTATATYTTTGCAATTAAAAAGAAAAAAATGCCACTGTACTATTTTTTCTGTGTGCTCCAGATACTGTTCTTCCAAAGTTCAACATTGACTTGGTCGTAGCACTACTGAGGCAAGAAAATGCTAAGGACATCTGTGTCATCCAGCTATCTCCAGAAATAAAATACTGTGATTATTTTATAGTTGTGAGCGGATTTTCAACACGACATCTTCATGCAATGGCACATTACATGCTGAAAATGGTAAGACAGTTCTCGCTGTTCTCTCTGAGTTTTGAGAATGGTTTTAAATGTTGCGAAAGCAATTTCCCCGGGATTGCATGTGTAGGGGTGTACCAGGTAAGATGAAACTGGTGACATTATGTCATTTAGTCCTGAATACATCTGGCAAGTAACTGTGGGTGTTTTTCCCTTAGCAGAACTATAAAATATAGGTAATATGTTTTAGAAACAGATCTCTCTGTATGTAGAGCAGTCAGGACATCACAGCTAGGTGTCTGGAACATGAGTGATGTGAGATGGTGATGACAACCTGTGTCTACTTTTATCTTTGTCCAGCAAGCACCATTGCTATTCCCAGTCATTCAAAACAGTTTTAGCTGACTATTCTCAAACTCTAACCCTTAAAATTTCCACGTACTCAGGTATGTTGTAAGGCTGGAAAAATAGATGGCATCTTAAGAGGCACAGGATCCTTCATGAACTTCAAGCGAACTGGTAGTTAATAGTCCCCCTGCTGTGCATGTACAGGAGAGAAAAAGCAGCAGCAGCCATCCTTGCACAGAAATCCTGTGTTGTTTRCCTTTGGAAGAAAGAGAGTTGTTCAGTCTAGAAACAGAGGTCAGAATAAAATTRCAGGTAGAGCTTAGGGATGAAGTCCAAACTTCGGGAGGGAGAAAACTTCATTGCCAGAGAAGAGCCATACAACTGTTAAAAAGCACAGCGTGAGGAATATGATCAGCCCCATCTCAGTCAGTTGTCTGTACTCAGCCTGGAGTTTGCCTTCTCACCACMCATTTCCTTTCCCTTCCTGACCTGTTTTTCCTTTCACTCTTCTTCCAGTCTCATTGGTTTCAGCTCTTGRGACTTGTGGGAGGAAAGAAGAGTGGGAGAGATGGTTTAGCTTTTCAGGACCTTTCTGAGCAGGTTAGAGGTATTTCTTATGTTCTTTGCAGGAACTGATGAATCTTCACAAGCCAAAATTTTGCCTTAAGCTGCAAGTTGCATTAATGTGTTTGAGTACACTAAATCCAGGTGCTTACTATGTACTCCATTGCTTGTATAACGTGCTGGTCTTAGCAGGTTTATGTATTTCCCCTAGACCAGGAGAGATCAATGAGCACCACCTACCCTAGGAAAACATGGCTGTGCCTCATGGCTGCACCCTCTGGTGGCTGTAAAAGCAGCAATTTTGCAAGGGCAAAGCCTCTGAGACACGGTGTCCTCCTGGGCATCCTGAGAAACTGGGAAGCCTGAGCAAGTGCTYGGGAGTGGCTRAGCTGTCTCACATTGGAAGTTCTSTAGATAAAAAGTAGCTGAAGCCTAWGATGTAGAGCAGAGCAGGTGCTCCAGAGTGCTTCCAGGCCACTGGCAAGCTTTAGTACCACCCCTAAACCCTTTTGATTCACTCATAGTAAAACACAGACGTGCTCAGGTGTAGCATGAGATTCTCCTGCTTTGCTTCCAGGAACTTGTCAATGGCTAAGTCCCACACTGGGGTCTCTTTAGAGGTGGAAACTAACACTTGGTTTTATTGTAACCAGTTCCCTTTACACAGCCTCTAAAGATGAGGCTTGGAAACTTTGTAGCAGAGATCAACCTCTGCAGCCTGAAGATGGCTGATGGCTGCGCATGTAGGGCTTTTTAGCATTTTAAGCAGACTGTTGGAGTCTTTTGAAGGTACCTCACAAGCCATCTTAAAGAAAGGAAGGTAGAACTAGTTCTGAGTTAATATTTTGAAAGTTTTCCATGCTGGTTTGCAAACTAGGGTCATTACCCAGCAGCTAACATTATGTGGAATAACCAGGAAYAGCTACATTTTGTGATAATTGCATTCCCAGTGAAGTGGGACTCATTTGCCAGGCAGCGGTGCTGGTACATGTTATTTTGTAGAAGAAAGGATTGTTAGAGCTGTTTCTATCGATCCCTCTTGTAGTRGAACAAGTGGGTTATGGCCAGATCCAAAACTGACCAGCCTTCAGCCTTTGGTTGGTCACATTTCTCATGGTCTGGTCCATGTTTTTGTAGGTTCTTCTTGTACTGTTTGGGGAGAGCTGAGCATCTCAGACTGGCCACCACATGCTGCATGAGGAACTACTCAATTTCCTTAGCTGAGTGTGTGCAGTCCTGCATTGAGCTGCCCCCTCCCCTTTCCCACAGTGGTTCCCAGGTGGAAACCAGGTGCTGCTCGTGCTGTCCCCCAGCTTGCAGTGAGTGTTGAGCCCTCAAGAGACAAAAGGCTGGTTTGAATGCCTTCCTCATGGCAGGGGATGAAACCTGTTTTCACCCCACTCCCTTCCATCTGAGAAGAGAATGATCTCAGCTTCTCCATTTCTGCATCCTTAACCTGCCTGTAAACCACCAGTGAAAGGAATCACAAATCAAACCTGGTGGTGGTGGCAGCTGTAGGGGCCCASTAACTGGAAAACTACTGTAAGCAGTTGTATTTAGTATTCATCTTGATGGGATATACCTACGAAATTCTCAGACAACTGTATGGGAATCCAGAGTGTTAGGATTTCAGATTTGATACTAAATCCCGTTGAGAAGTCTGTACTTATTTTCCAGTACTGCAAGTGTATATTAGCCTTTTTCTTTTGTGAAGACCCSAGAGCCAGCATGAAGTAATCTAACCCCTTTAAGCTTTGAAACAACTGAGCAAAATCAAGCCTCTCTTTTAAGTTTGAATGCTTTTAAATAAAYGCAAAAGACTTAGTTTTCTGCCATTCCTTTTTTTCTTAGTACAAGCATCTCAAAGAAGAAAGTGGTCCTCATACTCAGATTGAAGGAAAAGAGACAGATGACTGGCTGTGCATTGATTTTGGTAAATATTTGTGAATCTGACAGAAATAAAGTTCTGCATGAGTTCTTTGTTGACAGAAGCATCTCACCATGAATCCTGGTTGCTGTGGGAAGTTCACAACATTCTGCTATGTGGGAGTTCCAATTGTTGCTTGAACTCATTGAGATATTAAATGATTTTCCATAAATATTTTTGGCACTGAGACAAAAGCAGTAACTACTTTTCAGTGGCTAAAACAAGTCCTGTTAATATATAAATTGAAGATAATAGTGGRGAAAAGATGCTGCTTCAGTCAATTTTTTCAGGGTTCTATAATCAATGTTTGGGTAAATGTGGGATCATTGTATACTGCCAAGTGAACTACTGAACATACTTTTTCACATCCAAATCATACCATGACATGGGGTAAAACCTGTCCTAAGAAATTGAGTTTAATTCTGCAAGTGTGAAACTACACAAGTATAAAAGACTGCATTCAAAAAACATTTCTCCTTCACTACTAGCTTTAGAATCTCACCCCCTAACTTGGTGTTCTGACCTAAAAGAGTGCATGGACGAGTGAGGAGATCTGCAGCCACTGAAATTAAGCCTTGGTTACTTAACTATAATAATTATTGACAGTAATAACTGAAAATCAATTGGAATTCATGGGCAAAATGACAAAAAAGTCCATTACATGAACACTGGGATTAACATTCTGTACTGTTTGCACAGAATTAATGAAACCAGAAAAACTTAGTACATCCAAGTTTGGACCTTTTTCATTGTAAAAGCCACCTGAGAAATGTAAGCAATATACCTTGGAAAAATTAAGTGGCTTCAGCTGAATGTTGTTGGCAATACAAAAGCTGAAAATCCATCTGGGACACTCAGCTCACTTTGTGGGACTCGTTCAAGTAAAGTTCCTTTTGACTTTCTTCTTCCCATAGAAGTCATATTTCTCTGGTAAGGAGGCTTGTGATAGTGTCTCATTTTAAAGTAATGTGCCTCATATCTTGTTACTGTAGCCTTGGAGTGCTTTGAAGGACTGACCAGTTTTTAATACTGCTTGAGAACTGGAAGCAGCAGCTTAAGAGGAGACCTCTATCAGCTGACATGCTGCATCTAGCCAGAAAGGGGGTGAAAGAGTTGTATCTAGCCAGAAAGGGGGTGGAAGACTTGAACTTTGCTCAGCTGAAGGTGTAGTGGTGCTTTACAGTTCCCATAAATTTATTGTGACTTTCTGTTCTATGCAGGTAATATAGTGGTGCATTTCATGCTGCCAGAGACACGACAAGTTTATGAGTTGGAGAAGCTGTGGACTCTTGGTCCCTACGATGACCAGCTAGCACAGATGACTGCACAGTCCCTGCCAAAAGACTTTATATTTGGATTGACTCCTAACAGCAGTGATGATCTCGAGACAAGAACTTAAAGCAGCTACTGCATGGAAAGAGAATGAGTGTGCCTGAGTCATGCAGTCTTGGGAACTGACTGAGTAGTCAGTACCATTGATCAGTACAAAACASTGTTTTTATTGAACGTGCCTAGGTAGAGCTCTGAACAAGCTTAAATGAGCAGGATCRTGGAATCWTTAAGATTGGGAAAAACCCTTAAGATAAAGAGTCCAACGAGGAAATGTCAAAGATGGACTCCTATCAGAGCTTCCCAGGGGAGCGACTGTCTTAGTGGAGTTTGCAGTGAGAAGAGTGGGGCAAAGACAGCTGTTTAAGCTGGAGCTCATGCTCAGCCTCTAGAGTAATTGTTTTTCTAATATCTTTGAAAGACACCCTGTAGTGGCAGTGCAAAACAGATGGGAGTGCTGCAAGGAAAAACTGAAACAGTACAGTTGAGATGACGCTTCTTGTGTTAAGCCATTTGCTTCTGGTCACAATAAAGCAAATCATGGTCTGAAGGGAGGCAGAAAACAGACTGGTGTTACTGAGAACATAAAAGCCAAGAGCAGCAGTGACAAATAAATATGCTTTGAGTTATCAGAACAGTAAATCAGTTTTCCAGCCAAGGCAAATCTGGTTTTGATAATAAAAAAAAGCCCCAAACTGAAGCACTTCAATTGTTTTCATGTTAAAGCATTCAGCTCATTCTGCATGTGCAGTTGGCTCCTCTCCTCATTTTTCTCTCACCTAGTTCCTGAAAAGGGACACTGAGACAACACACTACGGCAGTGAAAACCTTCAACTCTGAAGTGGGAAAAATTGTTCTATAGGAAGCTCTTGGTCACTGAGCAATATGTGCTGCTCATGGGTTGTTCAGTACTTTCAGAAGTCAAAGTCCAATGTGTTCTTAGCATGACTGATGCATGGTCTGATAACCAGTTAGAAGAGCTTTGACGTGGTAACAAAACTTGTCTGTGTAAGACAAGATGCTTTTCTCCACCACAGGACAGGGGTTTGATCACTGGATTAGGGTCTCCCAAAGAAGTTTGCTCTTCCATTTGTCAGAAAGCAGAAAYAGGAGATCCTGAGGATAATCACCTTTTTCTCCTGGTAGCCCCACAAATAACTGCAAGCCCTGTCTGCTGCAGCTGCTGTTTGTAATGCTCAAAGTGAACCTGGTTTTTGTGCCTGTGGCTGTATTGTTTGGGAGGACGGGTGTGGTGTGTATGTGTGTGTGTGTGTTTAAAACCCAAACAAGCCAAAACCCAACTTCTSCATTTCCCATGTCCTGTTTTTTTGCTGTGTCTAAGTTCTGTTCTTTCAGGAATGACTGCCCCCAAGTTCACCTGCTCTTTGATACAAGGCAGCAGATAGTTCTGCAGTTAAGCAAAGGGTGTTTTTTAAGTGTAGTTAAAACCATCCAAATAAAACATCTTTGCCCACAAAACAAATATTTTGATGGGGAATCTAAATGCAGAGAAAGATTTTCGAAATGTTTCATGATACTTCTTGAATGTAATCACGTGGGAAAAAGATAACCTTGGCTGTCTTACAGCCTGATGGGTTCTAAATCAGGCATTTCCTCCTAGGAAAGGGATGTGTAGGAGTATCTTTGACTCATTCCCTGAAACATTTGCCTTTTRCTGCTGCTGTGGATCAGTAATATGGGATGAATAGAGGTAGGTTCAGCAAATGTTACACAATTATGTGAACCCATATTTAGTAACCAGAACCACAGACAGTACTCTGAAAGAGCAGTAACAAAAGGAATACACAGAGGAGTAAGAGAGGGAAAAGCTTCTGTGTGAGCAGGCTAGGACCCTTGGAGGTGAAAAGGAGTAATAGTCTGTAAGACAGGACAAAAAAATGAAAATAACAGAGGAGATAAAACCCAGTAATATAAACAAGTAARACTGACTTAACTGCCAAAGCATGATGTGAAAATGAGTTCTATGAACATCCACTGCTTGCTATTAAACAATCAGAACTGCCAACCCAGAGAAAGAACTTGATCCTAATCCATGTAACAGAATCATTTCTAATCTGCWGATCTACTGTGATCCCCCAACCACATTTACCTGCCAGCCTTGCTGGACTGTGGTCTGATACTCCTAGAAGCTGGAATTAACCAAGAAATTCTGGAAGGTCAATATTGTGCAACATGAAACCCCTTTTGGAAAGGAAGTATTTGGGAATGATTGCAATTAGATAGATCAGATGATTTCTGAGTAAAATAAAAATAGCAATCAACTTGTGCAATGAGTTTGTAGATTCTGCATTCAGTCCTGGACAGGTTGGCTCTGTGAAAGATCCCTTGAGATGAACAGGAGATACCACCAAGTGAAACTTTTGTCATCATTTCACCGATTACCTGCACTGCATCAGAGTAACTTCATTTTCCAGCAGTGTTTGTGTCCAGCACTTGAGCCAACATCTCTGTTGCAGCCCAGCTTGAGTGATTTCTCATCAGTTTTTCATGTTTGTTTAAGAATCCTACACTCTAGTGCCAYATCATGCCCAGGCTGTCTTGCACAGCACACATGCTCCATTTAATGGAAACTGATAAAAAGAGCGCATGCCTTGGAAATTGCAGTTCAAGAATAAAAGCTCTGGAAGATTAGAAGCAAATAAAAATGTCATGATTAAGCAAGTGCTTAAAACAGTCAAGGGTTGAGCTGTCTCAAATGCAGCAGCAGTGCAGAGCAAGGCTTGGCTTTTTATGTTGCTCTAATGACAGGGTGCTGGTTCTGAGARTAAAGCTCAATATTGACATGGAGAAATGAACTTAGGGTACCCTGTGAAATGTGATACTGTATGCAGYGCCTTTAACAGACATTTCTTCAATTTCCTCTTTCTGCTGGTTGGTCCCAGGGAAGGAGCTGTGAAGATAAGTAGRAAGGGGCACAAGTTTGGAAAACAAATTGGGTTTTCCAGTTGTCTTTGAAAAGATACAGAACTGTGTAATTCATGATGCTCCTTTATTCCCCACCCCCTCCCACTCATGTGAAAGCATTCAGTTAAACATCTGGTCTCATTTCTACTCCAAATAATGTTAATAAGGATCTAAACGGAGAGGTGATACCACCTCACTGGCAAGTGGTGTTTTTAGTGATCGTRTTTGGGATGAGACAGAGGTTGCCAGCACATTTGTTTGCCACTGTGACTGGTTCTGCCTATCCAAGCTTCTAGGACTGYGTTTATTACAAAGCTTCCATCATTCCAAGCCCACCCCAGTAAAGACTGGGTTAAAAACGTGCCCTCCCCTGCTCCTCCCCCCTAAAAACATTACATTTTCTGATCTCCGTGTTTACCCTGGATCAGGACTGTTGGGTCCACATCTCTGCCACAGCAAATCAGCCTGAGTGAAGGGTGCAAGACAAACCACCCCASACTGTATGGCATTGTTATATGGGAAGGAGAGGTGAATTACAAGCCACAGAAGTCCCTGCTTGTTTTGGGAAGTACAAATATAACCTGGCTGTCCTAGCAGCTATGGAACACTTTAGGTTACTATTCTTCCTTATCCAGTTATTATGGGCAGAAAACCAGCTTGATCAAAGCACTGCAAATATCAGGACAGTCTGTCCCTATGCCTCATTGATTGAAAAAAACACCACACAACTTTATCTGATGATAGGAGTTAAACTCTTTATTCCATTCAGAGGCATCTGGCAAGTAGAGCTGCATTGGGGGGCACATTACAGATGAAAAATGATCCATACTTTGTGGATATTGAAATCATTTACAGTATTTACTTTCTAGCTATTCCCAAATACTCCAAATTACCAAGTCTCAATTGAAAAGAAAAACATGAGATACCATATTAAGTCTAGAAATTTAAGAGAGATGACAGTATTTAAATCAGCAGATGTAAATGCAGCGCCTATCTGTAAAGGAATTTTTAATGGAAAATAACAAAGTCAAATCCTTCTCAAATGTTAAGAAAGGAACGTCCAACTGACTTAAGCCTCAACAAAAATTAAAATGCTATGTACTTTTCATACTTCAGTAATTTTAAATTCATTGTAAGAAAAAAAATTATCCTAAAGGCTAGATGAAGGTCACTGTCAAAAAAGGAAAAGAAACTCATTTTTCTTTGCTAAAACTACAACATAAGTTTGTGGTTTTTAAACCAATTAGTAAAGAAGAGATGCAGGAAAAACACTTCAGACCATTTTCAAAATTASCTAACCTGTACAACAATGATCTTTGGGAAAATTATCTAGTCTATGTAGTAATGCCTCTATTTCAACATGAACCTAAGAGGTAGATAACAAAATGATGAAACAAATGTTTTTGCTCGCTGTGCCCCTCAAATCAGTGCAGCATGGTGATTCTGATCATCTCATGCACAAAAAAACATCACAAAAAAAGGTTCAGAGGTAATAGCATGGCTCTGTCGACCACACACACACAGGCGCGCACGCGCACACACACACACACAGCAGTCTTTATGCACCATGTGTTGCCACATTTTTTTTTCTTAAACTGAGGTAGACTGAAGTTTATTGTAGAAACTTGAATGTGTCACTATTACCACAATCATCATTCAAATTACATTTGGAAATTAAAAAATTTGGTAACTTTCCTGTTATCCCTGCCTTTTGACATTTTTTTGTTCACCTCTAATGGTTGGTTGCAGAACGTGCATAAATCCTGCTGCATCTATTATAAGCCAGGCTAGAGAGGTTGTTGTTTTGTTTGTTTTTTTTTTTTTTCTTGTAATCGTTTTCAAAACCTTCAAAGTGGCTTAGTGTGGCCCATAACAGCGGCTGGATATGTAAACTTAGCCTTTCATTATCTTTCAATGTGATCAAACACTGTTTGACCTTCCCCCATCGTGGTAACTGAAAGCAGTATGATGTGATCTGCAGACAGCAGAGACCCTCCTGGCCTCAAATATGCTCCAGCAGATCAAGTGTTCTATCAAACTGAAGATGAAGCTTGCTCTTTGAACAAAATGGCAAAGTCCAAATGGGCTGCAAATGGTTAAATGTAGCATTATTAGGTAGTGATGGTCAAAGGCACAAAGGGTTCATGCATTCAATCAAGTAGCACAAAAAAAAAATTCAGCCTCTTGCAGCCTTCTAAATTTTTCCCCCAACCCCAGCCTCTTGCCATCACTTCCTTGTCCTGTTCCCAAAAAAGTACCGTCACAAACTTTTTCATCCCATCTTAAAAGAAAACTAAACGGCATTGCTGCTATCAGAATGTTGGCATCATTCACTATCTTTTGAACATTCACTGAATTTTTTTTTTTAAACAAATGATGGTGTTGAAGCCCTCAGGAAATCTGAGGCTGTGTTTTTTTTACCCACCTTACTCCCATCAGCCAGCAGCTAGAAGTGCTCTACTATATTTTTCCCCGATAAGTCTGTAGTACTCCTGGCTGGTGGCTGATCAAATTTTAATTTTTTTTAAAAAAATAAAATGCTCAAGAACTATTAGCTTTATAAAGTATACAAAATACCAAAAAAAAAAGCAAAAAAGGAACAATTTCTCATTGAGGTACTAAATGCCTGAGGTAGTTTAGTAAAATGCATATTTATCTTTTTATGCCCTGGCCAACACCATTCAACACTTCCCTTAGGTTATTCATGGCAGTGTTATGTAAAAATGCAACCAAATTCATTTCAAAAAATGCCACTTGTTTCAACATTGGGACTAACACTTAAACTCTTGTCAATACCCTTGCTCTAACCCTAACCCACCCGCAATCCCACCCTCCAAATGTGTTTCTTCTTTTACAAATGGACCTATAAGAGCAATGCCTTTTCTTTTTTTTTTTGTTGGTTTTTTCTTTTCTTTTCTATTTTTTTTTTTAACCAGTGAACTCAGAAGAGAAAGCTTCATTAAACCAAGTTCTAAAATTGTTGGGGAATAATAAGAACAATAAAAAAGACTAACGAGTTTATGTTAAATTGTGAGAATAGAACAAAAGGGAAGTGAAGGGGTCCTTATTTTAAAGCTGGGTTTCAAAAGTTTGAGAGAGCCTAAAGAATACATTCTCAGAGACAGCGTTCAACGGTTGCCTGGTCCTCGAACAGGTGATTGGCTTGGTGGATCTTCTGCATAAAACTTCAACAGGTGCTCACCACCCGTCTCTCTGTCGCACAGTCTGTCTTTGGTCTGGCATCTGTCTCTGATGGGCCATTTCCTAAACCTTTATTTCCGTCTTGGCTGAGGCTGTCCGCTTTGCAATGTTTTTTGCTGTTGCTGCTGCCTTCTTACCTGAGCCAGTATTTCCTGAATTTTTCTCTGAGCAAGCTGAAGGACACAAAGAAAAAGAAACAACCCATCATGATGCCATGCTGCACTGACTGCTGTTTACAACCACTGAGAGATGCTACCAGGATTGAGAAAATCTGGAATGACTGCATTCCTARTATTGGCAAAATTACTTGTTAATTAACATACATTTAGTATTAATTGTGATGTACAACCTAAATTTTAATTTTTCTTCTTTTCTGCTTACTACAACTATTTGCATGGTCAGTTGTCACATCTGTAATATAGAAAGCMTGAGAATATGTTGAGATGATTGAAGCTACAGACATTCATTTTACTCCTCTAGAAATACCAATGTTTCATAAGAACCACTGTTTAGTAAGGAGTGTACAAACTTTTTACACACTAGGGTAATCCAGAAGGTCAGACTTTCAGGACTTTCCAGCCCTCCCATCTCCTTTCTGGACTACAAGTCTCCTGTAGCAAAGTATCAAAAGAAGTGAGTCTGATTTAAATGAAGGAAGGAACCTTGTGATCCTTTTCTTTATGATATGAAATCAACAGATTGGGCAATGTGGACAAATTACATATCTTGGTGCAGTTTTTCTAGATACTATGGTATGGCTCGTGTGTCTGTTCCTTTTGAATTGCAGCCCAATCACAACTTGGGTTTTCTTATACTTTGAAAGTTTTAGCAGTGTCAGAGCCTGTATAAATTGACAGAAAAATTTAAGGTGACTGTTTTGCATATGCAAATGTACAGTTGTTATAAACTCTCTCACAGGCATGAGGAAAGTTTATTGCAGCAAGAGAACCAGAGAAGCCTGGCAAGTAGTGCTTTTTGTATCCTGAGCAAAAGTCTTCCATCTCTTGGCTCCTACACATRGTTATAAAAGGAAGACCCTAGAAACATCAAGAAACACAGAAAATCATTGCAGTCCTCCTACCTGGCATGCATAGAAATGACCAGTTATTTTCACAACCACCTGATCATTTTCATCAGGTGTCTGGTCACGAGGGACTACAACTTCTGCACTTGTCAAGTTTTGAAGCTCATTTACCTATAAGCAGATAGCAGAAGTTAGAAAACTTTAAACTAACAAATACTTGCAACCACCAACCCTCAAAGATACCGACCACAAAAATTATCCCCTGAGTTACATTTTTAAAATCCCCTCACTAACAGAAAGCATCTTTATGCAGCAGTGTGCATTCTGCAAGATGAGCCTCTTGTGTCTCTTAACATAAATTAACACCAGGTCCTCTGRGTTTGCAGAAGTGTTTTAAAGACCAAATACAACACACAGAAGGTGTTAAATGCACGACTTTAAAAAAGCAAATGGATGCCACAGTATTTACAGTTGAGTYTAAAAGTGTAAGGTCAGAAAAATCATATAGGGAAGAAAAATGGCAGAGTATTTATATACTTTTCCTTCAAAAACATCCACAAGATGGAGAACTTTAAATTTTTTTCAGCAGCTCATCAGGCTTCYATAGTGTTAAGTAGAGGTAATGTTAGTCTTTGTCTTATTTACACCAATTTTACTTTAGAAATGCATATCATTGTGTAATTAATATTTTAGATGAACAGCTTCTCAGACATACTTGTCCTTAAACCTCTTACCTCTGCAAGCAAAGGAAGAGGCCTCATTTCCTCCTGACACTTAACCCCTAAAGACCCTGTTGCACTCAGGATGGACACCCAAGGCTGAATCATGTCTTTGCAAACATCATCTAGCTCCTGATTTAACACCATATGAAAATACTGGGGCACCAGCACCTTTTGAGGGCTGAATAATCTCAGTGATGTCATTTTATACAACAAACTGAGCCTAAAAAAATACCATCAATTTAACTGAAAAATAGATACACTTTTTTGTAATATTGAGGTCTGAACATGTCTTAAATTCCTACCACTTCTTTAGAAATGCAATAAATCACTCTACGATTGGCTTCAACTCCACAGTAGAAGAAAAGAAAGCTTAACAAGTACAGCTGAGCAAATAGTTCCTGCTTTAATGTAACATCAAAAAATTGGTTTAGCTAAAAGTTTAAGCTTTATGTATACATACCAAAATACAAAACATAACCAAGCAACACTAAGAGTTGTATTTCAGCTACTTACTGTTTTGCCTCCTTTACCAATAACTCTACCAGCAGCATAGGATGGCACTTTTATATGAGCCTCAAGTTTCACTTCTTCTTTAGGTCCAAAGAAATTTTCCTCTTTAAGTTTTCCATAGATTCTCCCTTGAGCCTGCAAAATTGCTTTCAGTTAGAGAATGTTCTGCTTGGAATCTAGTTAACGTCAAGAAATTCCACAGAAAGGAGAACTCTTAGTATACAAYCCTGATAAAGTGTTTTCCCTAATAAATACACTATTTTTCTAAAAGAAGTCTTTGTACCAAAYTAGGAAGTACCACTGTCCAGCTTTAAACATTGCTTGATGAACCAGGGAACCACACAGCAATTGAACAGGGATCATTATTATTCTGCTTTTCAGTAGAAATACTGCTTTTAAAAGAAACTATTGAATTTCTGTAGAGGTAAAGGGTGGTGGAAAGAAGAACTGTCTGGCTGAAGTTTTTTATTACACCCAGAAGCACAAAATGCAATYAATTAACTCAGAAACCCATTCTTTTAAGGATGCTAAACTAAAAAAGCCACAACACTCCCAACAAGTAATGGATAAAGACTCCAATTGGAGCAAACAGCTTGCTTTTACAATCCATTACAACACATTGTTTAAAAATAAATAAATCTGAACTTGGTCAATTTTCCAAAGTGAAGAATCAAAGTGCTCMGATCTAAATAGTACCATGGGAACAGTTTTATTCCCGTGCACAGAGTTACTTTTCTTGGGAAACATACAAATGCCAGGTAGCAAGAAGAATGTCAACTGAGAGTAAGGTTGTGAATTTGCTGATTTTTAAACTCATTTATTTCCTTACTCACAGCCGTTCATCAGTGAATTATCGAGAAATGGTAACCATCTTCTACTCTGGGGAAGAAACCTGAGGACAAGCCTTTGCCTATATGAAAAGTTGGGATAAGGGATACACTCATATTTCCTTGGCATGCTACTCCTTGAGGATAAGTCCTGAGATCTGAAGAAAAGAAAGAATAGCCAGGATCTGGCCTTGTGCTGACCCCAGACCATAAGAGTACCCCATATGTGAAACAGCACATGTGGCCAAGCACATATGCACACGGGAAATATCAAGGAGACAGAGCTTCAAAGCCTTGCTTTGCCTTCAACAGCWTCTCAAATGTATATGGTAACTGAGCAACAATCCCAAATGCATCTAGTTTGTTATTACCACTGCAGAATACCTGCCCTGATACTTTTCTAAAAATCCTAAAGACATTAATGAAACTGATACCCCTGAAGTTTGTGCACTTCCTTCTTACAAAACACCCTGAAGCAAAAATAAAGTAAAAAATGGAAACAAGCAAGGTGATGATTTCAGGATATAAAGTCTCAAGTGACTTTCTACCTTCTCCAGGCCTCACCTGTGATGATGCCGTGCTGCTGCACTGAGCTGCCTGCATCACTCCAAGCATGGACAACTCCTTTTGGGGTAACTAGATTTATTACCTGACATTTAAGGCAGAAGGCCACTCTGTAACTTAATTTGAGCACAGATGGGATAATCAGGTTGAGTATCACCTTGTAGTTGTAGGGGAAATACAATTAGAAATCTTGCATTTAYCCGTAGAGCTACCCAAAAAGCGTTTTCCATTTGGCACAAAACAGCAGCCTGGGAAGACTCAATTCCCTCTTGTCAGTTTTGTTATTTCAATTAGGCACACAAAACTGATGCACATATTAAGACAGATTAAAAGACTCAATTCAAAGGTGCTTGTAGATAGAAGGGAAATTTAGGAAYAATGGCCACATTTTTATGCTAGGTTGATTCCTACTTACATGAAACACCCACCAGTTTTCAGGTGACCAGAATRTGGCCTCTAATAGYACCCTATGTCTCATATTCCTAYRAGACACCTTTCAGCAAAGRGAAARCAAAACTCAAGTGTTTACTAGAATTCTGAATRAAGYRTGCTTGGAACCAAGAGTTTTGTTYTCARTATTGTSCCTTAYGGTCYAAAGGCCRCTACATACTGAGAAGTTTTTGTATGCTGTACCTTGAACTGAGCTTCTGGRGGTCCAGTGATGATAACCATTCTCAGCTTAGCATCTGGTCCTTCAGCAGGGGCAATCTGGAATGGATAAACATAGCTATTGGTAGCTGTCTTTTGAAGGAATAGTTTAAAGCCACCTCCTCCCCAYTGCAGTCTCACATTCTGTTCAGGAGTGAAAAATTATTCGTTACAGCAGCAGCATCACACTTCAGTCATGATGGGTTTGTTCTCTTTAAAGTGCATTAATTAGCTGCCATGAAATATGGGGAAACTGGCTAAACCACCATAAGCAAATTTACTTCTGAAAACTAAAGACACAGCTACTCATCCACATATGGCAGAATCCCACATGGCATTTTCATGTGGCTAGGAGTGATGTAAGACATGTAGCCTTCAAAAAGACAGATCTGGTTAATAAACTGAGGTTCTCATCCCTACCCACTAGCTTGAATAGTCTTTCTAACAAGTTTTTTCATTAGCAAAAGCTTGTGTCCGTTCCCCTGAGAACAGAGGATCACTTTACTGTTGTAACTAATCGGATCCAAAACATTCCTCTATACCGAACAATGTGTGACCCAAATAAAAATTAAACTCCACCAGAGCTGAGACAGAGATGCCTGTAGGGTCTTCAGCAGTTCATGTCACCACAACAGTAAGATTTCTGTGGGTGTTGTTCTCAGACTCCAGTGGCATTGAATAATTCAAACTAGCCTCTGACATTCCAAATGACTCTTTTGTTTATCACAACTGACATTTCCATTGTTGCRTCTAGTATTACATAGCTGCTGTTGAATGAGCAATATATTAAACACTACAGAATTTCATCTCAGCTGTTGGCATAGGGATGCTATTCATATTTAACAGCTGTATTTTATTTCAGACAAATTACCAGTCACCAGGCATCATTTTCACTAAAGAATTTTGCTAAGGAAAGTTTGTAACATTATTCATATTGTATCCTAAGATGGAGAAGGCATCACATACCAGTTATCTGGTTTGCACATCTATTTTTCATTATTTATGAATTCCAATTGGATATATCTAAAAATACACATTAATTTTACAGCAGTACATTTATATGACATGACRTTGTGGTAGGAGCAAGCACAGACTAAATCCATTCATTCTTTGGAACAGTATTTTACAGGGGCAAAATTTCAGGGCATGTTTAGAGGCAGCTGACTGAACCAAGCTCAGCCTGACAATTGTCATTCGAATAAAGTGGACACTGTAGTTTGTCTCCCAGTCACCTCTTGTTTTCTTAATGAACACCAGCATCTTCATTAAAATTTTAGGAAAAATATTTCCCATCAAGCCTTCATTACATTTTATATGTGTTTAAATGTTCTGGGATATATCTCGCTTTGCTTTTATCTTAGAATATCTTGTTCTTAGAAGCTGAGGTGAAACATGCCTGAGGGCTGCAAAAGAAACATAGGCCAACTAACATCTCAATGTCTGAAGGGGTAAACTAAGAGAATTCTGTGTTAATTTTGTCTGTCTGCCTCTGGAAAAATAATTATATACATACAAATAATATACAAGTGGTGAATTTAACTTCTGGTTAGGAATGTAAAGTTGTTTAATCTCAGGAAACAGCCTATCTTCTATATGCCAAGCCACAAACTGACAACTTTATACACCCAAACCCCATAAGGTTCATCTTTCATCAGGAAGGGCTGCTCTGGAAAGAACTTGTAACCAAGGAAATGACAATGGTTCACAGCCATTGGTCCCAGCAGCATAGTACAAGGTGGGCAACAGACAACTGAAATCTCTGCCTGGCTCTTCTGCTAAATAATTGACTCTGCTGTAGCCCCACACTGCATTGCCAAGCAGTGACCCCCAGCACTGGGACACAACCTGAGCTCAGCAACAGCCACCGCGCCTCTGAGGTGACAGCCTGGACACTGCACCCTCATACAGAGCCCCAGTTCCTCTGCAGTTGAGTCTTACTTCATGGCTGATGAGTTTCACCAGATCTACAAAGCTCAGCATGAGCACAAACAAGATGCGTGAGGATGTAAAATGCTTTCAGCTGTAAMAAGCTACAGCAAAACTCAAGCATTATGCACAGACTGACTTCCTCCACAAAGTATGGTGACTGCAGTTTGGCAAGTTGAAAGTTACTCAGGCAGCACTCCCCTCAGCTCTCAGCTAAAAGCACAGATTCCTTGGTTCACAATTTATTACTTCACTCCAAAGTTATGGCAGAGGGCAGGTGGTCAACAAGAGGGAAGTTCAGAAGTTTTGAATAATTTACCAGCTGCCATATTTAATACTTTCACACAGAAGCAAGAGTGATGCTTCACAATGTTCTGCCAGATTACAGGTGAAGTTGCATTATTTTAATAGTTAAGCACACATGCAACTTCTAATTTAGCAAGCTTACCCTGTATCTGCACAGTTTTGTTAAGATTTAATTTAATTTTGTTTAAAAGTTTCTTTACTTTATTCCTGCTGAAGGAACAAAAGACCAGAGCTTCAGAACACTTTTATCTGAATTTAAATTAATACAGAAATGTTACATGCATGGGGTAGAGGAGTGCCAGCAAGTAGAGGAAGCCTGAGGCCACTGTTAGCCAGATGCATGAGAAACACTGGAAACTCCCTTTCCACTAAACTCTCTTCCAAGGACCAACTGAAGAACTAGTTTGGACGGGTTCTTGGAAGTCCAGGTTGTTTCACATTTCTCTGCCTAGATAATCAGGGGTCTCTGATTATTTTGCATCCTTAGATTAACATCTTCCCAGCCAAGCCCAGCCTCACTGGCTTCACCAAGCTCAACTCAGCATAGCCAGCTCCTGCCCTGTGCCCCAAACTTTCGGCAGAACCCTGCCACAGCACTCACTAAACACACCCCTCTGAAAGAAAAATAAAGAGGGCTGAGAAGAACACATTTGTTTYATCTGTGCAATGAAATGTCCATCTAACAGCATGACAAAGCTAAATGCTGTACTTTAAACTCACTCTTCTTTAAACTTTTTTTTTTTTTAATTTAGGCCAAAACATTATTATTAGAGTAAAAACAGCAGAAAATGTTATTTGCAAGAAAAGAATGCTCGAGCATCTAGAGAAGATACTCATGATTACAGCAGCACTAGTGGCCAAAAGCCAAGGCCTTTCTATGACTGCAACTGATACCAGCCTCTGTACACAGCCAAGAAAGATTTTACCAAATTGACTAAAAGTCAAGCACCAAATTGACTGAAACTCAAGCTTCTATTAGAGGTCARCCTCTGGAAAACATCTTGTTCTTAGCTACACTGAGGTGGTCAATACACAAACAGCTGGATGCCAAACCTGCTAACAAGGTAAACRTGCTGTTTATCAGGTAAACTGACTGACCCCAGGAGCTTGGAGCACATGGGTGAAGTTACAACACAAACAATTCAAAGTGGAGCCATTTGAGTTTGACATCCCAGACCGATCCACCTGGAACAGTGCAAGGGCAGCTACAAGAATAGGAAGCTTCAACTGTGCTGCTGTGTTTAGAAGGGGAATTTACCCCACCAATTTTYRCTTTACCTAAAGCAGGAGAAAGCCTTTAAGCACTGCATCATTAAGGCACAAGCCTGTTTCTAAGACCACCAAAGTAGTTTTCTATGCAGCTTATATTTCACACCTCAGGAGACGTTTGAAAACATGCTTCTAATTATCTTGTCTCGAGGAAGATTAAAAGATGATTTATAAACAAATGTACCATTTATCACATCACATTCTAAGCAGGGAGTGGGGGAGGATGTTCACGAAAGCATGGCTTGTGCAAACTTGCTGAAGGTGTCACGTAGAATAGGCAGAAAGTTATAGTTGGTGTAATAATACCTTAATAGATGCGCCTGCAAAACGAGAAAGTTGTTTGATGTGCTGTCCCTGCTTGCCAATAATAGCTCCAACTGCCAAGGCTGGGATAAACAGGTGAACAGTCTCAGACTCGGGCTGTTGCTGTGGGGAAGAAGGAAAAATGCAGTGAATGTTTTTGAACATTATGAATCAGACTGACAGGAAAATGGGTACGGAACAGGCATGCATGGAAATGAGGGGGAAATCTTATTTCCCCCTGTGATGTCTGAATATTTAGGGTCTGGCTTCTTTCTGGGAATCACAAAATGCACAGAACATGAAAACCAGTTTGAGCCAAAAGAGGATTCTTTCATCTTATATAAAATACTCACAATTTTAATGTTTAGTGCTTTAAAAACAATTGAAGTGTTGCTTCTTTGCAAGGCTTTCACTCTTACCTGTTGCTGTCTGGATTCTCTTCTGCATGCAAAACCCTGCAGGTGAAGCTACTACAAGCGGAGGGGCTACAGCCTGAGCAGGWAAACACTTTCTAGTTTCCTAGTCATATTTTTAATTTTAGATTGTGCTGAGAGCAGTACAAAAAGCCTCAGAGTTACCTATATGCTACAATTTCCTTTGTGTGGGAGTGATCTGGAATGATAGCCAGCTTGAAATCTGCCAGTGATTCCTCCTGTGTARCATTATGCAACAGTTGGAGCCTTGGCAGGAGTCCTCACGCAGCCTGGTAAATTAAACACYGTGTTTCTTAAAAGTGAGAGGACCCCAGCGTTGCACCCATTGGATACCAGGCATCTCTGCATCTTCCCGTGGCTTTCAAGCAGACTCCCCAGCTGGAGAGCATGACATAATACTGGAGATCCTGTCGATGAGCTGCATAGCCATGACCAAACAGCAGGGCTGCATATGGCACAGCAAGCCATAACTATTTTACCAGCCTCAGAGGAGCCTGTCGCAGATGAACAGAGCACCACCGAGTGCACACTGCTCTGTTGCACCATTGATCCATCCTCTGCCGTCAGAGCTGCCTCTCAAAAGCATTTCACACCAGCCTGTCTTTGAACTAGGAGCTCTTTAAGACACTACACCTCTCCTTCCAAAGCTTTTCTACTTCTGKGCAACCCTCTTACATATTTTCAAAWTTTGTTTTGCTYGTCCTCAATAAGGCAAAGCCAATGAGCCCTTTCCATGCAGAGATGTTTTGAGACATTGCAGACATCTGCATCCTTGCTTTCTCAGCATCCCCCAGGCAGACCAGCACCGAGCACCAGCAAGCAAGGTCCTCGTGGGAACAGCCATGCTCATTTAGCTTTACTCACTTGTATATTTTGGTAGGGATACAGACTCACAGAAGCTCACCAAAGCAGCTTTTTTCTATAATCTTTTCAGAAAAAAAACCACCCCACACACTGCTATATGCAACACAAAGCAAAAAAAAAGCAGATGCAATCCTGAAAACACTGTCCCCACTTTTTAAAAAAATTTCAGTAACTTCTTTCAAGGAGAAGCAAAGTCCCACTGCATTAACCATAAACAAATCAGAACAAAAAGCTCGTTTCCAAGTTTTACCACTTCATTTTCAGTAAACACAAGTCAACTGTAACCTCGGGGAATACAAATTCCAGGCACAGCTCCATGTACCAGGTGAAGAAACCCCAAAATAGGACACTGGGAACAGAAACACTTTAGGTGATTGCAACAGTTGCAGAGCTTACCCTGTGTTTTCACACATCCAAGGCATTAGGATTCACAGGCATTTCATGCTGGTTTAACCCCACCTGGATGCAAACCCTCCACACCCAGCCTTCCCACATCCCTGTGGGCTTTGAGGCCAGCAGGATTGCAGACCCAGCTGATTTGTAAGGCAGGCAGTGAGTCCCTGACCCAAATGACCAGAGCCCCACAGATGGGGCAGTCTGGGACCAAGGGAGGAAGCAACAGCAATTAGGGAATGGGAAAAGGTRGAAGCATCCCTTTTAATCTACCTACAGATCGGTTTCAAGTAATCCCAAAACTATGCCCTAAAACTACATGTTTCTAATGAAAGATACCAGTCACTTCAATGTATATATTAAACCACTTTCCAGAAGATTACTCATATTCCCCTTTYATTATTACTAACATCCTGACTGTTGTCATAGTAAGTCCTTTTACATGTTCACTGGGAATCCAGCAGGATTTCAAGTAATATGGAAATGCTACTGTAAGGTACTCACTTGATCTTTCCACTTCAGAAAAATGTTTCTAAATGGTTACAAGTTCATGAATCATTTGGGTTTTTCCAGTTCTGCTGCAAGGACCCATTGCACTGGGTGCAGAGGCAACCCCTCACTCCAATCCTGACAGCTTAAGCCCCCCKTTTCTTGCTCCTCTTCTTCACCCCAGTTATCCACACATGCTCCAGCTCCTGCAAAAGTCACTGCTGAAGCTTTCCCTTTCACATGCTTCTCCAGTCACCCTGTTMCAACTAATTTATACAACACTACTGCAAATCAAACAGGTAACTTGACTTGGTTTTCAAGAATTTACACATCTTCTGCCTAAACCCATCTCCAGGCACATTTCTGTGCCATAGACCCAAATCAAACTTCATTATTTTTGTTTGCATATATTTCCTGCCTTCCCTCTGTTGCCCATCTGCCTGCCGAGCAGTTTTCCCCTCTTCTTCCTAAAGCTTGATTTTGAGCCACTTTCTTGGCTAGATTCAATTCACCACTGAAATTCCTTTCTGCTGCCTCACCCTTAAACACAAAACATGGGCAGCAAAAGCAACAGCAGACAGTAGAGGTACATGTGCCTTTCTAACTGTACAGTCAGCTCACTGTAGCACCCTACTCCCATCCCTCCTCATAGTTTTGGTTTTTTGATACATTTCAACTTCTTTTTTCCTAAAGGGCTTTCTAAAAWTTTTTTCTTATGTGAGTGACTTGGGTTAACACTAAACTTGCATTTTGGTGTAATAGTGGTACATATGTTTAATGAACAATGGAGAATCTATAAATTTTTAACTATTCACTAACTATATTAGAATTTTTTAAATTCTTGTCTGGAGTAGCACATCGACATATAGATATAACAAAATTCATCTCCAGTATAACATCATGCAAGATTTATGTTACTCATGCTGATTTTTAACCACTCAAAAACCATTCTACTCTTTCTTTTTCTCTTCTGGCAGAAATCAAGTCTAACTAAGTCTTTTCAGAGTATCACAACACCAAGTTCAAATTACTATCTGTCCATCTGCTTACCCACCATAATTTTTAAATCCTTTTGTATTTACTGGAAGACTATCCTCCAAAAGAAAAARCATCAAAACATAATGCAATGACTACACCACCCATCAATCTTACAGATGCTTCTGGGGATCTCAGGATGGAAGAAAATCAGCTATAATTTAATCTTACCCATGCCATGCCACATAAGTCACAGAGCTTTCCAGGAACTCCTAACATGAGTTATATCAGAAATAGATTCCTAGATCTTAAACATATGTTAGAAGAACTAAATTTAGGGAACTGATTTCCTACTCTGTGAAATCTGAGCTTTGGTGTTCACTCCCATAAAGGCAAGTTTGGTTCAACATATACTTACAATTTAAAAGCTAAAATATGTATGTGTATATATTTTTGACAAGAGTATTGTCTCCTGGATAATTTTTTTCCTCTTCCCCATTCCATTTAGTTTTTCTCCACATAAGAAAATATTTTATTCTTAGTCGGCCTAACTCTGAAAACTGACAGGAAGGCAGAAAGAAAATCTTTTAAATTAGCAGCCTAGGTTCACCAAGATGTGTAGTCCATACATCTACCCTAAATTGTGAGTAATCCTCTCCAGTATCTGTGATGCACAAACCACCTCTTGTACCCCAGCAACATTTGCAGTACGAGCTCATGGCTAGTCCACCCTAAAAGAGAAGTTTGTCTTGAGTAGCTGTGGCACACAGACACCACTGAGACATTCACTTAGATGGAGAATATAGGTTGTTTTGGGGGTTTTTCRGGTTTTTTCCAGGGGCTTTGTGTTTCAGGAAAAGAGTTCCAGAAAACAAGATTTCTKAGATACAAGAAACAGATTCTTCAAAAGCATGGTGACCAGAAACAATTAATTCAGTTCATAARCAGCTGAAAATATTTGCTTTGTTTCTGCAAAAATCAGGCTGCTTTAGTCAGAAAACAGGCTTGATAAGGAATTTTTGTCTATATCTAGCATATTTAACTAATGAAAACAGTTTTAAATGCTGGTTTTGTTCATTAATTGGATTCCAATYTCCATCCAAATGTTGCCTGATGAAAATCAGAAGTTAAAATTAATCAAGCAAATAAGAAAAGCACTATGCATCATTTTTAAAAAGAAAATGAAAAAAAAAATACATTACCCAAAGCAAATGGCAAACTGCATACTTGTGTAAATATAAAGACATATTCACTGTTATTAGAGGGTAGCTGTGGTTGTACAGACCACTGTAAGGCTTTCAGAAAGTACACATGTAAAAATTTGATAAGTCAACTTAAATCAGATTTCCTGCTTGCTCATTTAAATCRTGATTGAAAATGATGATCTAATACAGAGAAGGAGGTTAATCTAGCCCACTGGATGACACTAAGCAACTGCTGCAGCACACCATTAGCTCTGACTTTCTACACAAGTACAACTCTTTTTCCTGGAGCAGCTTAGATATACCTCCTTCCATACCTCCTGCAAGTCCCTGAACACCAGCCATCTGTCCCTAGCCTAACAGGCCATACCAATATTTTTATTTATTTTTTTAAATATTTTTCTTTTAAGCCCCCAGCGCCTCCATCCAAAATGTAGACTCATCTGCCTGTAAATCCAGCAAACCCTGGCTGCTTCTCCATCGTGTTGGGCTTGCCTGGAGCCCCCTGCACTGCAGGTAGCATCAGGATTATCTCCTTCACTCCAGCCAGACCCTGCAGCCCTACAGAAGATTTTCCCCTCTGCTGCCAACCCCACCACATTAACTCTTAGGAAACTGGCTTAGCACAGCCGTCATTTCCTGGTTTCCAGAGACACAGCAGGAGTGAGGTTCTCGCCCTGCTTGGGATATTGCCACTTGTCCTTCAGCACAAGGGCTATTGCTCCACACCAGAGCTAGAAGCTGAGGACTCCAAGCCAAGAAAATTTGCAGATTCACTCTTCTTTCTGCAATTCTTGTTTGCAGGGTTAGAAAGATTTGTAGAGACTCACTGTCCTTAGGATAAGGTTGCTATAATTTTCTCTGCCAACTCCTGGTGCATCAGTCCTACAAACTGCAGAAAACCACACAGGAGAATTTTCCCCTTACCTGACAGACTGTCAGAAGGAAAAACATTCCTCCTTATCTCACACTTGGGTAGCAGCCATAGCACGGCCAGGCAAGAATGAAAACTCAGAAAAAGAAAGCTCTGGTTCTCCAGGTAGAGGGTGGTAGGTAAAAAAGCAGGTCCCAAACCGCTGCAGCTGGGGGAGTGGATATTCTATTTGGAAAAATGGCATTTGAAAAACAAACTAAATACCACCACAAAACAACAAACAACACACAGAAAAGCCAACAGAGTTTTGCCTCCTTAGTTCTTCCCCTAGATGACCCCTCCTCTCTTGATTCTGGCTGATGCTGCCGCTAGGTCAGTCCACAGCTCTCTCAACCAGCAGGAGCCTGTGCTGTGATCTTACCGTGGCAGGGCTCATATGGGGGCATGTTTGTTATTTATGTCCCTCAAGTTAATTTGAGCATTAATCTCAGTCATTCTCTGCAAGCCTGCCAACAGTACAAAATTTTTTTCCAGTCTTGTGCGTAAGTGTCTCCACCGACCTCTCGCTCCATCAGATGCATGTGGTTGGTAAATCCTTGGCAACATTTGGGATAAGGCTGTAAATCTTTAAAAATATTGTACCCCCTGAAGTAAATAGGCCTTTAAGCCAGGCCATGAATGAAGAAGAATCCGATCTTTGCTGGTTGCTAAGCCCTTTAAGTTTTGTACAAGTGAATTACCTTAGCATGAGACATTTAAGTCACAAAGTTATGTTATCCATTTTGAGTCAGCATCAGGTTTTTCAGTTGTGGGGGAAATAATGAAAAACGGTTTTATGAATACATGGAGCTACCATCTAGCTTAGTAGGACACCAGTTTTGCTTTTTTAACATAGTAAACAAATCCACTCTGTAAAAGTAAATTAGTACAGGCAGTCGGTGACTGCATTAAAAAGTTCTTTTTTTGCCATTCTCCCCCTTCCCCATGGTCACGATTACCAAGACAAGGAAGATTTACAGACAACTCATTTGGTCTTCAGAACACCCTGAGTTTTGTCAGGAAGTGAGGTATCAAATTATTCAAACCCTGTGCCAGATCCAAAGCCAAAATTTAAACCATGTTTTTGCAGTGTAGTGTGAAGAATTATCCTGGCCCACAGCTGTATTAAATGCTCTTATTTATTTGGTAATGAAAACTTGCAGCAAGGGGAAATGAACATTAAGCCAAGTATCCTTGAAGACATTCTAAGGGGATTCAATACATTGATAAGAAATAAGCTTGAGATGATGGTGAAAGAAACCCTCATTTTGCATGAGTATATTCATTTTGCAATACTAATGCTAACAGCTTAAACCTTCCTTGGAAATAAGGGGCTCATTAAGGAAAACAAAGTTTTAGTAGACAAGTCTAAGGTGATSCCCAATTCCACAGCATCCTTGCAGATGCCTTGTGTCACCATCCTGTACAATCACTGAGCTGAAGYAGTGCTGCCAGTACAGATCAGCAAACTGAAGCCTGAACTCCCTGCACCCTCCAAGCTTTTTAGGTTTATCTCAAAGAGATTTAGGTCTGTGCCGTGAGTCTAAAACTTTCAGCCACATTTACTGCCTGAAAAACCAGAACCACACTCAGAAGAGTCCTGCACTACTGAATTGAGTGAGTTAAGAGATGGCAAAATAATTTAAAAGAAACAATGCATATTTTTAACTTTGATCTGCACACTGTAAATCGTTGCTCATATTCCCATGCATGAACTGTACAGCCACCATCCACCCAGGATTTCAYCTGCCCATGGACTCAAAGTGAAGAAGTGATGGGAAGGATTGCCAAGCACTGCAAGGAACCGCCCTACAGCAGCTTCAGCATCACACTTGCAGCAAACTTCAGGGGTGACCAGAGGCTCCACCATCTGAGTTCTGGGCTGGAAGCCTGCTGTGACCCTGTAACTGCTGCATAACATGAGAAACACTTGTGTCACTAGATGAACCAAAGGCATTTCTGGGACACACAGCCCATGGCAAGGCCATGCAGCTCTACCTTTTTTCCCCATAATCAGCCCCAGAAATTACACATGGGAGCCCTCCACCCATCTAGCTGAGCTGGCCCTCTCCTCTTGGTTGAAAATCTAAGAAGTGACCCCTGTCTGCATTTCCATTTTGGGGACAACTGCACTTTCAACATCAAAACTCAAAGACAGCTGGTTCTTACACAATGGTCAGTAGCTTAAATGAGATGCTAGTAAAATCATTCCACTTAGTGCTACTCATTCCACTTCTCCACACTCAAATTTAGTACTTTTCATCACCATAGTCTTCCAACTGGCAAGATATGGGAGAATCTTCTTAGCCTACTGGAAGTCACTAAAAGGACCACACCTCTCAGAAGTGTTTCCAACATGAGAGCCTAGCTAGGAACAAGGGAGTAGAAATCACAGAAGCAGAGAAGGAACATTTTCTGGCAGGCTGGCTATAAGGCATTTCACAAGCAGGAACTGGTTTGACATATTTCTGAACATGGCATGAACTTCTTGTTTTTGCAAAATCTGACTGGCCACAATGCCAAAAAAAGCAATCTGCCACCTTTTATTCGGAACAGACAGCCAAAATCAGAAATCAACATAAGGAACAGATTGTGAAACTATGTAAGCAGGAATTTTGYTGGTCATTCACAAGCAGCAAGCATAGGTATTCAGTGTTGCAACACTGTATGACCACCAAAAAGTGTATGTATAGAAACATTTCTGCTTCAAAAATCATAGCTGTGACATAGCAGCCTCATGGGTACTCCAAACTCATAGAAGTTGCCCATGAAATCAGTGGCTTTGGAAGATGCAGGTACTCATCAGCTCTGGTTTATAAAGGCACTGCTCTCAGATTCCATGACAGCTGCCAGAGAAACAGGTTGTGTAAACACAAAGATCACTTATTTTTCCCTCATGTTTAACTAACAAACAAACCAGAGATGGAGCCAGATACAACAGAATGAGGACTTGACCTACTTTTGTTTCTGGCCTGAAGGAGCTCAGTACACTCTAGTAACAAAACATTTGGCACCTCAAGGAATTCAATTTCCCATTTAGTTTAACATTCAGAAGGTGTTGAGCCTGGTACTTAGAGCTTGAGAATTTGAGATGGTCAAAGTAACGATTAAATCTTCCCTAAGAATCTGAGAGCAGAGAACCAACATAAATTATAACTCTTGTTACAAGAAACTACAAATATCTCTATAAGTATTCAAACCTGCAGTGAAGAAGAAACTATTTTTATTTTAAAAAGCATGGATTACTGGTTCACAAGTGATGCTATTCGCATCATGACAACCTCAGAACCATAAAAGCTCTTAAGAATAACTGGAGGCCTCAACACCTCAAAAAACTACCACTGACTTGCCAGATCTTTGTACATCATATGGTGCCAATTGCATTTTTTCTTGCCTCACTGGTGGTGATGTCCATCTCCAGAGGCAGAATAGTTTGACTGCTCTGGACATGTGTCCCTGCCAACACAGCATGGCTGAAGCAGGAAACTTTCAACCTTGTGGGGAGACCAACCATTTTCTCCACAAGGCAGAACAATTCCACAATGTTACACACCATGAAGCAATTTTTTTAATTGTCAAAAAATGCCTCATTGATGAATGTAAGAAATTCAGCATCARTAAAGATGTATGTCAAGGCACTGAGGTTACATCTTCAAAGGAAGTCTAAYTAGCTGGACTTTCTCAGACAATGTTATTGTCCTATAGTGCCCTCCTCAAGATTGTATGTGCTGCACATGTATGGTGCTAATTTCACCRATATAAAATTATTTTGTAAAAACAYTGGCAAATCCTTCTTCACCCCMMAAAACCAGATCCTCTTTTGGCTGTAGGACAGCTCCTCACAAAATCATCTACTGCTTAACAAGCTGGGCAAATTAGGGCAAAGCCACTTGCAACTACAYACATTATAGATGTACAGACATTGCTACCTCTGGGCAGGTCAGACGGAACAGTTGCACGAGCTAATCCTATCAAACCCAGACATCCAAGGGAGCCCAGCTTCACCAAGTAAGAGTCAAAGTACCTGGAAACACAGGACAGTTTTTCCTCTTCCTTGTCTTTCTCATTTATGCTCAGGGCATCAAATGAAGGCCCTCAATGAAGCAATTTTTCATTTTAAATAACTTTTCTTTCCTGCCAAAAGCACAATACAGTTATTTCTTCTCTTCTATGCAATATAGAAGATTTCGTCTTTACTATTATTATGTAAGAAAATGACTGGAGAATAAAGRAGGAATCTTTTGACCATACCATCTTCTAAGGAGAAAGTTTTCCATGGGCATGYTCCTCACCTGCAACAAAAAGCTTCAAGAGATGGCAAAAAAAAGAATAAAGGAAAGCAACCTATCAGCCTAGCTGTACAAGACTTTTTTTGTCATCAGAAAAAGGTGGTTTGATTTCTTGGGTTTGTTTACTGTAAGAAACTACCTTTTCCTTTGTTTGTTTGTTTGGTTTTTTTTTTTAATTGCCTTTTTTTTTCCTCCCCTTCCTTCCAAGAAGATTGTATGCATATCACATAACGTGAAAATTTACTGTGAGGCTACAGAAAAAGTTTAAGAGTGACTTTTTTTGACAGCAGAGCTTCAAGAAGCTACAATGGATGTCCAAAAAGACCAGCAGAGAAAGCAGTCCTGCTGCGAGCAGAGGAGCATCTCCTCACCTTAGCTAACTTTCACAGGKCAGAGGTTCATCTATCTCTCCCGTGACCCTAGAGATGCAGGAAAGTGGCTGATGTGAACTCCTCCTATGGAGGAAAGCTGTCTACATCTCACCTTTATGTTTACCTGCCATGAGRCAGAATTAATTCTACCGCCTTCTTTCAGGGCATTCAAGGGCAGGATGAGGTCTCCACAGGTTAGCCCTTCTTTCCCTATGCCCTTGTGATGCCAAATTTCAGACCCAAAGGCTACAGAAGAAATGCAGCTGGATGCAAAATTAAACATGCAAAGTTCCAAATATAAAAGGAAGGGCACAACCCAGTTAYTAAATTACATGGCTGTACGCAGTTGGACTTTAAGATAAGGATTTCTTGTTTGTTTGGAGTTTTGAAACCTTCAGTGTTGCATGAGAACAAACATCTATTCTTGAGAGACAAGTATGTGCACATTCTCCCCACAGTTCAGAAGACAGAAGCAACAACTCCAYCAAAACAGCTTTGAGCAGTACAACACTAAATCTGAAGTGGTTTGGCTGGGATATTTGTTAAAACATTTTGGWTTTGTGGCAACATATCTTCTGGAAAACATAAGCATGGGTTAAACTCCCTTTTGCAGAASCTTCCTCTCCTCCTCATACAAATCCCAGTGCTTTGTGCAGGTGCTCAGGTCATGACATTTGTTRCAAGTGACAGTGGGCAGACTAACAAAGCTCTTGGCAGTGGTGTCAGAGCTGCAACACACACAAGCGTTTAAGTGCACAACTTAACAGCACAACTTAAGGACAAAGATTTAAGGATAAACAGAAATTGGTGATTTTTCCAGGCCCAAAAACAGGCAAGAGATCAGCTACAAATAGGCACAAAAGGGCTACTGGTCCTTAGAATGGTCACAGAAGGGCAGAGATCAGTCAAAAGCAACACCATTAGTTGAATCATATCACCAGGGTCATAAGAGCCAAATCATGCCCATTTAAGAGTTAAAAATTCTTTTTACCATCAATGCTCTTAACTGAGACATTTAAGTTCTACTTTTTTCTCAAACCTTAAAACATTTCAGTGATCCCCACATTCTCTCATTTGTTTGTCTTTCAGGAGTCCAGACAAAAACAGATCTTGTATTTTTGCAATAAGAGAGAGAAATTCAAGAATTAAAACACGATATGTGATTTCATTGCATCCTTTTTTGGTGACTGCACAAAATGAGTGCTTTGAACAAACAGACCTTGGACTATGTTAATAAATTACACAATTGCACTATCAAGAATTATTGCTAACAACAGGTAAAAATACAAAAAAATGGATGGCTAAGCCTGCACTGGTTGTGGTGCTCAGGCACTGTTAGCCACATGCAATGGACATGTGCCCACGTTTGTGTTTGTACCTGTCAACAGACAAGTACCAAAGAAAACTTGTACCTTCCTGTGGGATCTCCACTGCCATGACAAAGAAGAAAGCAACACCCAGATTATTAGTGAGACACAATTTGCACCTCATTTGATTAAATTAGTGAGGCTTTTGTGTTGTACATCAGTGTGAGCCATCATGGAATAAGGTCTTTGAGTTACGTGGAAAGCATTCTCCTGAATGTGACCCAGTCCACTGAACTAAATGTAAAATTAATGTTTGATAGCACCACCATTTCCAAAGTCTGATAGCAGACTCTACCTGAAGCAGCTGGAGTGCAATGTTTATGATCTTGCCAAATGTCCTAAAGGTTTGCATAAAGAGGGATGGGATGAGGCATCACACACATTAACACAGCTAAATCTATTTAATTAYTCAGTCCCAAGCTCCTGAGTATGGAGTGTTTCAGGAACACTCGCCTCCAGCTGTTCGTATGAGTCTTCAGACCTGTCACYAAGCTCTGGCACTGTAACAAAATCCTAGATCTGTCTACTACACAGATTTTTCCTCTTTACACCCATATAAAACAAAWAGGCAGCAGCAGGAATGAGAGAATTGTTTCAATATTTAAGATGACATTTGTCTTTCTTTGGGAACCAATCCTACACAAGGTCACAGTGGCACCTTGTCACTAGAAAGCAGTACGTATGAAATACCAGCTCCATTTAGGATCCCTGCTGCAAATGTTCAAAGCTCACCCACCTAACTCTCTTGACCCAAGGGAGAGCTCCAAGCAGGTCCTTCCCCACAACAAGGTGAAGGAAGAGTCTATACAAAGATATTAAAGCAAAAGCTTCAAACCCACCCTCAAACACAGCACACTGGGGTCCCAAGGCACACTGTACAGCTTGCAAGCACAGGCTGCAGTGACACTTGGATGCCAAGAGGCCCCTTATGAAGGTGTAGCTGAAACTGATGAAGAACACACCTTTGCTCAGTCAAACAGGAGACAGGAAAGAGCCACCCCCGTGCAGCCCTGAGCAGGAGGCAAAATTTGCACTACAAAGAAATGAGCAGGACAGCAGCAGGATACACATCCTGATGCCAGCAGTGTTTTCAGAAATACTTTCCAGCTGCCTGAAAGGGATATCTYTCAATATTAGCTAATCCCTGCTCCCAAGCATAAAAGGACATGACTGAAAACAAGGTAAAGGGGCTTGGGTTGCTCAAATGCTTTTGACAAAACAAGGAACTTGGTAACAAATAGCTCATAGGTAAATGGACATAAAGTCTCCCTGGGAGCTCTTCATTAATTTTTCTTCTAAGACTTTCTTTCCCTGARGCCTCTTTGAGTTACACAGATGTAGTTTTATTTTTTTAATCCCTTATGAGCTCTCCTAGATCTCCCTCTGTGGTTACCTTTAGCCTTTCAAATTGTACCCATTTCTCCTTCAAAATATAGCCAGAGTTTTTTTTTCTCTTTCTACTTCTGCATGCCCCAATAACCTATTTAATCAGTGCCTGAAACTGTTCTATTAGAGGAAAAAAAAATTAGAGGAGAGTAAAACTCAAAAGTTACAGAAAATTAATTCATACACAAGCAAGATTTAAAAGTCTTCAAAACAGAAACTTCGTTTTCTGAACAACTACATCCAGTAAAAGAATAGACTCATATTTTTCCTCATTTTGTCTCCTCAGAGAGCAGCAGGCACTCCAAGTCATGTGAGGGGCTGACTCACCTGAAGCCCACAGAACCACCTGCTCTTTTCCAAATACCGACATGACTGAGTACAAACAGGTGASATAATTCCACTTATTCATGCATTTGCCTTAGAAGCCCTCAGTACCTGGCTCAGGGGCTGTAGTGGTACCACCCCCAAACTCCATAAAAGCTGTTGGAGCTCACCCTCCGAATCTGTGAGTTTATCCCTTCTTTCTGCACRTTAGCTTGTCACACACCCAGACTGCACGGAATGAGAGCCATTTCTGAGCATGAACACGAGCAAGAGAGTTCAGACAGTGCTCTTTCCAGCTGCACAGCTTTTCTACACTTTTGCACAATGACATTTGTTTATTGATGCTTTTTTTTCCAGATGTTGCCATTATCCTGTTTCCAGAGACCTGGAAACTGCCAGAGATCTCAGCAGGCAAAAAAGGGTGCATTTGGGAGGTAAAGGTGCACTATCAACAGAGGGACACAAAAGTAACCACCAAATTCATCACTGTTTAGGTGCATATTTAAAGCAAAAAGAATCACAACAGGGGGAAAAAATGGGGAAGAAATGAAAATAAAGCAAGTGATGAACAGAACTGTGGGCTTACAGTATGAATCTCAAGAATAGCAAAGTGGTTTGCAAATCTGGAGTAAAAAGAAAAGAAAAGCCACACTTTTAATTACCAATAAAGAAAGTTACATACTGTTGACAAACCACATCTAGTTCCTCTTAAGAAAAAAAGAAAATAAATTGAGGCAATCCATCACCAGACAGAGCATTTTATGTAATACAGTGAAGGAGAAACCTGTATTATTTAGTTTAGTCTGCCAAGCTAATTTGAAGTACAGAATTGTGAGGGAGAGAATTTGTTTGTCATAAATGGAGGATGCTATTGGCAGTAAATAACTGAGTATAAATATATTTCTATTGTAGCTTTCATTGAAGCACATTTTTCTGATAAAGCCACTATTATACTCAACATAGTTCATAATACAATCATAACACCAAAGTTGTTCATTCTCACAAACAATGCCATAAGAGTGGAATTTTTCCTGTTCCTTGCAATGACTCTCTCTTGGCTTCTTYCTCTGGGAAAAATATTTAGGCAACAACTACCCCTTAGTACAATATAACTTGAGTTATTTGATAAAGTTCAGCATGTTGTGCTGCATTTTGATTTTTCTAGTTCATGAAGAGTCTCAGACTTAGCTCTCTAGATGTCACTGTTGGGCAAAGAAGGGGATGAAGTCAGGCATACCAGAGCTTGTAAAGCTCTGCTATCCACTTCTTAAGAGACTTGTTAGAATTGTTTTGAAAATTCACCTTCCATTGAGTTGCTAACAACCACCACCAACACCACAAACAGGGAAGAGATTACAGAATCATCTTGCTTTGGTAATGAGGTTGTCTTTTCTTGACTAGCAAAACACCATCTCAGTTCCTAACAGACTCTGAAGCTCTTGGATACAACAAATTATTTTCTGCTCCATAGCAAAAGACTTCATTTATGATTACTAATCAGCACTGAATTCGACTAAGATTCTATTAAATATTTTCAGATATTTTTTAGAGAGCAAAGTGGCAAGTAAATCACAGCTTCTGGAGATTAATCTGTGTAATTTACATCCTATATATTTAGTGGTATTGCATTTCAACAGGGATTATACATTTATAAAACTGCTACATTCAAACAAACATTTTAACTATGTATAGATCCCCATTTTATGACAAGAGATAATTTCTTTTCCTTCCATATCAATAGGAATAAAATTGCAGACTAGCATTAATTGCCAATTCCAGCAATTTTTAAATTATATTTTATGTGAGAGTTCCTTCTGCAATAATTCAAATTCTCTATAAAATAAACACTTTTCTAAGCAGCACTATTTTCCAATTTTGCTGAGCATTTCACTAGACAAGCAATTAATGCCTGCTCCCAACTGCAATCACATGAAATATTTTTCAGTGTGCGAGCAGGAACACAGACAACATTTAGAAAAATGACAGAAAACAGTTAGCAAAACACCCTTCCCAGATTTTCCAGGTAACTTGGCAAAAAGTGCAGCAATCYTCTCGCTTTTGAACAGCAGCATTGTACAGATTAGTATCACCATCCACTAACCMCCCAAAATCAGAGCTTCCCTTACCCCAAATGGTGGATACGAAGCAGCAGCAGCAGCGGAGGCAACGCTCACTGCGGGAGGTGGTATTCCTGAAGAAGAAGGTGGGAACAGACCCAAGGCATTCAGATTTAATCCAGGAATTAAATGTGCTTGAAGCTGCAATGGCAGAAGAGGAAGATTTAAGATTTAGAATCCTGGTTATTAACTTTAATAAAGCCCTAGTTGGCAGGTGCTATTCACCTTTTGGGATGTTATTTTAAAAAAAAAAAAAATTCCTCTCCATTACCTGAAGGACTCTCCTTCAAACCTGTTTTCCAGACACATGTACAGACCAATAACATTAAAAACACACAGCAGGAAAGGCAGATGGGAATCACTTSCTACAACTTAATCAGCAAAACACATTTCTACCTTTACTGCAACATATTCAGATAATTTTTTTCAAGTATTTATTTTCAGAGTGAACAAAATTATTGGAACAACAATAGCAGTATAAGACTAAAAARACAGCTCTGTAGAAAAAGTCCATGCACAAACCCCTACTTTCCATACACTGGGGGAATATCTACGTGACACTATAACCCCATCCTACCTCCCATGCCTTGCAAAAGATGATGAGATACTTCCAGCAATTGCTGGGAAATGATCAACTACAAAGTTGCACACCCCTTGCTTGACCACACCAAAGAAAGTGACAGCATGACATGGTGGGAAGCATTTGTTGTCTGGTACAAAACATGTCAGTACCCTTTTCCCTCTTCTAGCTTATTGCTGAGTAACATGAATACACTTTAGAAATATCTCAGTTAGAGACAAACACCATCTCAGGCCATTAAGTTAAGTCAATCACAAGACACCAAAAAACCCTGAAACTTCACCACCTCAAAAACCAGCTGAATAATCACTACAAGCTAAACTTGAAACCTTTACAGTAACAGAGGTGGCTTTTGTCTTTCCATACCTTTGTCAAACAGCAGTGCAGTCTAAYTCACCCCATGTTCCTGCTTGTTATATAATACAAAAACGCACCACTATTGAATACTTTACTTTGCTCTTCTCGTGTAGCTCATTTATGCACTTTGCTTAGTGTGGGGGAGGCAGAGGGGAAAAGTGGGGAGTGGGAAAAAGGGCAGAATATTCTCTCCACTTGGTAGGACAGCCACATGAAGAACAGACATTTCTACAAAGTCAGGACTATTGTAAACAAATTTGAAAAAATGTTTCCAGTCTAACTCTAAACCATAAGATTTGGATACACACGCACAAACAAAGCTTTTCCTGACTTATCAAAAATCTGAATMATTTCTCAATATGCATTAGTAACACTTTGGCAAACTAATGAGGTATGTTTTTTCATTATATAATAACCAATCATCTTCAAATAGCTAAATGCCTTTATCATCTATATCAAGAAAAAAACTTTAATAAAGCCTTCTTAAATTAAATAATTAAAAACAGGAGAGAGCCTTCTCCCATACATTATGCTATTTATGTGAAGAGACTGAATCACTGCTATAAAAAACATGCAAGCCAGAGCACATAAACCACAACAGCACAAACACACCCTCCTTCAGGTTTTTGCAACAAGAAAAGTAAAATACTCATTCATTTCCTCAATCTAAATCAAGTTCTCAGTTCCCCCACTCAAAAATGAACCAGAAAAACCCTCCATCAAAATAGCACACATAGATAAATAACAAAAACACTTGCCCACACTCCCACAAATTAATAAAAGAGGCAACAAGAGAGGCTGCAACAGGAAAATTCTGATATGATAGTAGGAAAAAAAAAAAATCTCATCCTGAGAGCAGTGAGACAGGGACCAGGCTGCCCAGAGGCACTGTGGGCTTTCTATCCATTGAAATGTTAAAGAGAAGACAAGGGCCTACACAACCTCATTTAACTTTGAAGTGGGGCCTATACTGAGCAAACCCTCTGCTGGGCCAGGTGACCTCCAGGGGTCCCTCACACCCAAAATCCTTCTGTGGTTTTAGTTCCAGAAAGAACCCACACCCTAAGMAAACTCACATTCATAGCAGCAATGTCATTTTCATAGGACTCCCTGATTTTCTTCATAATTTCTTCCTCAGCCTTGGCACAAGTTTCAATACTGCCTTTAACTGTAATGGTCCTTTCCGGATTATAGAGTGTCAAATCCTGCAATCTGCAAATGAAACAGAAGCACAGTTAATTAGCAAACAAAGAGGATAATCCAGGTTTATCATTCCACTACGACAAGATCCGAGCGTGTGGAGTTTGCCCTCCAAGGTGTATAATATCAATTCATGACAGGGCTCAAACGCAGTTCAGATAATCTGGGCAAACTCTGTCCTCACAGGAAACACAGAAAAAAAAAAGAATCACAGAGAGGTTTGGCATGGCATGTTTGAGACAAACTTAGGTGCAGCACGAAATGGAACCACCACGCTGTGTGCGAGCTTGAGCTGCAGGGCAGAGCGCCAGCGCCCCGCTTCACACTCCACACCAGCACCAACAGGAACAGGGCTTCAGACATYCATCTTAGACATCCCAGAAACACACCAGAAAACACAAAAAAAAACATTTTCTTTCCTTGAGAACTATAGTGTATTTGTTAAGGAARCAGGAGACTAGCCCAGACTGCAGTGAAGCTGCAGGAGAGCCTCCAAACCCTCGAAATGGGAAAAAAGAAAAGCTGTGTGCAAGTCAACATTTGCTGCAAAACTCTGGAAACTCCTCAGGGAAAACAAAAGGGTGACAGCATTAAACCAGTGCTTTATTGGATAACAAATGTTAATCTATTGTAATAAAATGGAATAAACACACGGGGAGGCCATGGCAAATTTATATACTGAGGAAAGGTAAAGGGTGAAGACAAAGCACAGAGCAAGATGCAGGAGTGAGGAAGCCCATCCAGGCAGGAAGGAGAGGGGAAGGGGCACACATTTGTTGCCTTCTGGCACCTCTCAGCCAAGCAGTGGCAGGCACAAAACACATCCACAAAGCAGTCCTCGAGTTGCCAGTGCATGAGCACTGAAGTACTGCCTCAGGAAGGAAAGAGGTGGAAAACAYCCCAAAGAGGAGAGGAGACACTTTCCCAAACCAGCTGCCTTACTTTAAATATATGGACAAGCTAACCAAAAAGCCTAAATGAAGAGAGCATGAGAAAGACTAATTAGATAGAGCAAAATCAATGGGCATACATGCTCTCATTTATGTATTGATTACACCAGACTACTTCAGTGGGCTATTTTAGGCATAGTATGACAAATACAGTTTTGAGGCCAAGATTTTAATGCAAATAAACCATTAACTCGCTAGATTAAAAAACACTCTGTAGCTGTTTACAGACAATGTGTTATTTGTGTCATYATCAATAAAGACAAGTGGATTTCATGGAATGAAGACCATTTTTCCATGTACTYCGCACACATTATTTTTACCCTTTAAGCAATAGCATAACTGTCTGTTTGCAAAAAATGTTTATGCAAATACATTYAAGAAAGCATGCTGGCTTTAGAAAATCTATTCTTGAAGCAAACTTATTTGGGTGCTTTTTGTCTATTTGATTTGTTTCCCTTCCTCAGATTAATTCTATAAACACACACCTTATGAGAAGACACATTTACTCCTAGTTTCCTTGCCCTCATTTGAGCTATTTTCTGCAGTACTTTTTTTGTCTCCTGCATGTATTCACACCTCTTCATACATCTTCATGWGTCTTCCAAACTTTTTCCCTTTCCTACAGCCTATAAGCCTTATTCTCACCCTTCCTGGCTAAAGCCAAATCCAGGATGCCTTCAAATGCTTGAAAGTTCATGCCAGAGCATTCATTATTCAGAACAGGAGGTTCTCTGAAGATATTACTCCAGGGTAAAACTACTATTGACTGCCAAGCTTCTGCTGAGATGTTAATCTAATCAGTGATTTACAGATTTCCAGTAAGGGTGAAAACTCCTGTTTAATCTCAGCTAAATTTGAACAGGTCTYAGTTAACCTCACAAACTCAGACCAAAAGCTATTGCTTTGAAGCAGACTAGCCAATACATTGCAGTTTGGCTGCTGGTGGTCAAGAGGGACAGAAATACTACTAAAAATACCCTTTTCAGTAGGCATTTGTTCTGTTTCTTTCCCGCTAGTCCAACAATTTAATATAGACCAGAAACGAAAACATCACTAATTTCACTCATTCTCACACATAGTTCAGAACTGATCCAGACTTACAATTTCAAACACTTACCATTACATATGGTAGAATATGTTAAAAACATTCAACACTTAAAATATAGTCTAACACAGGCTCCACATAGCCTATGTTATTTTTAGGCTTGCTCTTGACTGAGTTTGCAGTGAAGACTCACTGTTTACATAAAATTTAACTGAGCTTAAGTAACAGTTTAATCCACATGATGGAAAGACCTCTGAAGGGCTGTTATCTCGGTCTTCAACACACACATAATATTTTTCTAAGAASTCTGTACCTGAATGTCCCGCAGCAGCATTGCTGCCATTTGAGACATCTCACCAAAAGATTAGGTCACCAAAAACTTACGGCGATATCGTGATTTTAGTATCCGTGTCCTGTTCGATTTTCTTCAGGTTTCTTCCCTCTTTGCCAATRAGTCGGCCAACAAAGTTGTTATGTGCCAGGATCTTCAAGGGAATTTCTTCTGTACTGTAATGGGAGTTACACCCAGTGAGAMTTTTGGAGACCAGAGCACAAGCTTTTATAAATGTTATGGATAAATTTTATTTTCATAGAAATACCCGCAACTCCCGTTCACATGTTTACGCTGGATGCAGAATAAGCCCAGGTGCAATGGGCTTTTTTTCAGCACYATCACCCATAGCTTAATTGCAACATACTTGGAGCTAAATAAAGCTCAGACTGCAGTAGCAAGAGCAGTTGGGAGTGAARAAATATATATCTTAAAGCTTTTAGTGAGAGCTCACAACTTGTTATGCTCCTCTGACTAAAAGCTGTCAGTCGCTCAAGGAACTTCCATATTTGCTCCAGCTCAGCTCAAAATCACAACCAGACAACAACTGAAAGCACAGATGGATGCTGGGGCTAATTAAGCAGGTAGAGKGTCCTGAAAGGTAAAATGTCTCAGTTACTTTACGTGTTTAGGTACAGATAACAGCAAATGTTCATGTGTTAACACCTTTAAAGAGTACTTCTTTAAATGGAGCCTGCAAGAATTTAGAATTTTTAATGCTTCCACAATAAAATGCTTTTTACTTACAATTTAGTATCTTGAGCTTCCTTTTGCATGATCTCCATAATAATTTTACAAGCTGTTGAGCAGCCTTCAGGAGTTGAGTGGATGGTAATTGGTTTCTCAGCAGCACCTGCATTCTCTTTACGATGAATATCAATTCTTGAAAGAAAGAAAAACACTGACTGTAACCATGTACTCAATGGTAGGCCTTGTGTRTTTCCAACTCTCATAAAACTAATTTATTTTGAGCTAACAGTGACTACATTTTAGTGGCTTAATTCTGAAAAGTTTACAACTACTTAAACATATCCTAAATACTAATTTGTGTGTTTTGAAGGGCTTCTTCTATCCTGAATTCACCAGCTGAACTCCATCTTTGTGGATACTCATCAAGATATTCAGGGGAGTTGTTAGATAGACAATCTGTGGTAAACCCCCAAAGAAAACATCTCAAGATTTCCCAAGGTTCCATCTCCAGCCCCATTTCTCCACTTAGAAYGACTGTGCAGCTACGGGACAGTCAGGATTTGTCTTTAATTGCTCCAGCAGCAGTTTCCCAGTGCTCCTCTGTGAGCAAGTAGCATGGACGTATTTTACATCCATTCCCAAGATTAGTTTCTTATACTTTTCCAGCCTGATTTTGTCCTGATATTGCCTTTCCTCTASTCTACCTAAAATTACTATCATTGTTCTACAACAGGTTTATGTAGCTCTAGGTATTTAACAAAAATTAATTATAACCTGCATAAAGACAATGCCTTGGATATTATTTTTCCTATGCCAATAACTGCAACTCACACATTCTTTCCACCTCTGCTTTTTGTTTTTGCCCCTCTTCCCCATGGAATAGCTGTTCCCTGACTGAAACAACCATGCTGCTTTTCAAGAAGCCCCTTTATTTCTGCAGTTCTTTCCAGCACTGAAAACTCATTTTGTTTCACAACGCAGCATTTTCCAAGAAACCCCTGTCGATCCTTGGTGGAGCTGAAAGTAGATGAAATTTCTCTTTTTTAATCCCCAAACTAATGAAAACATCATTCTTGAAGTCATATATCTGTAAGTTAGCAACATGCAACATTTCTGCTCTACCACCCTTCTTTTAGATATAAAAGCTTTCCTTATGCCGATCTTTCAGGATTTTTATAGTCCAAGAATTAGATGTTTTAGATATCACATGAAAAATTGGTTACCCATAGACAAATTAAAACCAAGTCTTGTCAGGACACCACAAAAGTCTTAAACCTGTGCTGTTAAACACACTCAAGAGTCTGCTGTGTTACAGCAGCTGAGGAGAGGTTGGAAGGAGCATCATGATAATCCCGGGTTTGGGGAGGGGGGAAATTCTGTTTGCTGGGGGTTGGGGTGTAATTAGAGAGGGCTCCCTTATCCTCATTGACTACTCTCAAAACTGAGTCTGCCACCCACCCTCACTCCCATAGCACACAGCTCATTCCCAGGTCCTGCCCGCTGCAGCTGCCGAACTGGGWGCTCCTACCAGTGACTGCTGAAGACAGCATTTCAATTCTCTACTTTTAGGGGTATCCTAGAAAAATTCTTGGAATAAGAACCCCACATCCCTCTCCGTCTGTGCTGAGCTCTTCCTTGTRGGTAGGGATTTAACACACACTGGAAACAATCTCTTACAGCATCTCTAGACCCCAGTGCTCTAAGCTTCTWAGGTCACTTAGCAGCTTGCTTTTTGCCTCTCATGCATTTCCTTAATCTGTGTTTTGGTGTGGTCTGCAACTTGATAGCAACAAATGTATTCTCCAGAAACAGCGGTGTGTAAGGTGTAGGAAGTAGTGAGGGGAGACAGAAAAATTCTTTGTTTAGGGTTTTTYCCCCCACATCTTGAATTGACAACACTTAAAATCCTAAAAATTCCCTAAAACAAACTAAAGCTAGAAGAGACACTTGAAGACTTGGGTATGTCACCACACTGACTGTAAGTCCCCCAGAACAACATATTACAGCTCTTTCAGTTTCACTTTTTGTGCCAGAACCATGTTAGTACATCTGTAAGCAAAACTCTCCACCAGAGCACCATCCTGCTAGCACTCCTTTTTTAAAAAAAGAGAGAAAAGAGAGGGGAGAAAAATGTCCCCCAGTATTTGAACATGCATCAAGGGCAGAGTCCAGTCCTTAAATAAAACTTGCCAAATATTTCCTATTCACCGTTGTCTTCGTTTGCTCTCTGACCATGCAGATTGGTAACGAAGTTCTACGAATTCCCCTTTACATCAGCAACGATGACACAACATTAAATCTATTAATTACCGTTTTTAAAAATAACTTACTTGGACTGCGTCTGCTTTGTAATGTTTCTGATGGTTGCTCCTTCCTTCCCGATAATGGCTCCCACGAACTGTGTGGGAACCAGCATCCGTAGAGGAACGTCCGACTGCGGTTTCTGCCGTGTGGTTGCGCCGGGTGAGCCTTGCCTGGGAGGACCCCTCTGTCCAAATCCACGTCTTCCCTGGGGATGTTGTTGCGGAGGTTGCTGGGCTGCCATCTCGTCAGGGATGTACGCAACTTTCAAGGAATAGTTTTCGAGCTGAAACCCGTTCAGTTTTTCTATTGCTCTGTTTATTTGCAAAGGGGAGGAGAGAGGAGGTTAAAAAACCCACAATCACATGCAGGGCCTTATGAAATGACAAGTCATTCAGATGCAGGCTTCTGTTCTTTCTAAACTGCTTGGAGAAAGCAAAAACTGATTCCAAGATGAAAAGTTACATTTGAAGTCCTTCAGCCAAGATTTTGATTACACAAAGTCACCATATTAAGAACTACAAGTTAGCTCTTGCTTATTCTGGGCTTCTATGCACTTTAAAGGTTTTGCCGGTCCAACTCTATCAGCAAAACCTCACAGGAGACAGAGCTTATACRCTCAAAAGCATTCTTTTGCCTGATTTAATTTAAATCAATTTCCCAAATAGAATTAAAGCTGCACCAGAGGGAAAACTTTTTAGCTGCTATCACAGCACCTTCATTAGTGTTTTTGCCAGCACAGCTATTTGGCTGGAATATTTGCAATAACTGATATAGCTGTGGCAGGAATGAAAAAAAAATTATTTATGTGAAAGAAGACAGCACCTGGTTCATTCTCAATGGGAAAGGAAGCACGCAAAGCCAGTCAATGGCCTCTGAAAYAACCCTTAGCAGACTGCAACAGCACCTTGCAACTCACTAACTAATGGTGTAGGTAGGCTTAAAAGTTAACAAGGAAATTAAAGCATCATGCCTACATTAAACTCTCCATAAAAGCAAAGTTGTTAGAGGGCATTTAAAATGGTGTTTCACTTTCTGTTCTTCTAGTTAAGCATTGCAGAGGGATCCTGCACAAAGTCACACAATCCTCTCGCACCGTGGAGCCTCACACTGAATAACCAAGGGTCACTCAAGTGTTCCCCCTGCCCAGTCCTTCTGCCTGAACAAGGACAAATCTGCAAGCAAACCTGAACTGCTTCTGGGTCTCCTCTTCCCAGGGGGAACACAACTGAACTTAAAAATGACAGATTTCCAGAGGGTAGGATGCCTTCCACTCACAAACAGTGTAAATACAAGTAAATATCTCAGAAACAGTAGGAATAACTAAGCTACATGCAAGAAACTACGAACTTAGAAACTCAGAAACTAAGCTACATGCAACACACTGGTAAAATATGTAAAATTAACCCATTTGACCGAGAAAGGCATTTCAAGTTTTGATACAATAGGCATTACTATTCAGATTATCAGTAATATACTGACCACTGAAATATGCATAGATTTGGGGTTGTTTATAAATGACAGACTTAATATTGGACCAGAGATTACTGACAGACTTTCTTTAAAGACAGAATTTAAATTAAAGGCAGTAGTGGGAGGTAGAGGGTGTCCATCTTTTATTAAAGAACTCACCAATATTTTCATTAAAATGCTCTAATAACCAYATGYTCTGGGGCAAGGTCTCTGAATTCAKAAACTTATCCCAGTCCCTCCATTCATTTACACACATTTGCAGGACATTACTGCCAGTGTACCATACATTAGTCTCAGCAACACTTTTACTCCTGCCTCTACTACAGAAAGAAAGGAAGACGATAGCCAATTGCTTACATTTCCGAGGACAGCCAGTGAAAAATACTATTTGTCTCTTGGGTGTCCCATTTGACAGTCTGGGTCACAAGCAGCTGTTGMAGCCAAGCTGCAGCTTCCCAGATGAGAAGTGGTATTTGGGTACTGAGGATAACAGTCTCCTCATCTCCCAGGGGTTGAGCCAGTGTCCTCAAAACACTCCAGTTGGACAGGGGAGAGCTTATGAGAAAACAAGTAATTTGTGTCTTTGGAACAGTGGTTAATAAGGGCTGATAATAAATAAGGCCCAAGGCAATGCCAATGAACAAAGAAAGCAAAATATTGAATAACTGATCACTGTTCATTAAATACTTCTGTTAACCAAATGAGACACAGGTCCTTTGGGAGCTGGGCAGGAGTGTAATTACTCCCATAACAGAAGAATCCTTTACAGCATGTGGCAAACGAGCTGGATTAAAATTTGGTGAGGTTATTTCAGAGCTGGCATTTTTAAACTTTTACTCCAYGGACTTTGAAGAGCATTTTATTCCACAATAAAACATATTTACAAAACAGTAAGAGCAGTGAGCAGACCAGAGAGACTTAAGTTTCTGTGGATTTATCTCAATTTTTCATTTCTGCATAGATTTCCAATATTTGAAAGGCATTTCACTGAAGTCTCTCTCTCTGGGAAAGGGGTCTGGGACCTTTCCTTTTTATATAACCTGAGCATACTAATTTCTTGCTGGTTGCAGATATCCCAGATCTCTATTTCTAGGTTTATTTTCACTGAAATCAGCCAGAAAGCTGAATTGCTACCAGGAAGGGAAACGGCACTGCCAGGCAGTTGAGWTGCACAAGCCCTGTTTCTTTTGGAATCAAATATCGAGATGTTGGAGAGATGAACACCAACAATTTTGCAGATGTGCTGATAGGATCCAGATTAACGTCCATCCCAACTCATTTCCTTCCACGCATTTATTTGACAAGTTCAGACACTGCTCCTTTCCCAAAATGCGTCAGCCTCCTCTGGCATTAAAATATCTTTGACCAGAATTCCAGTATTTACACAAAACCTGACATTAAATCAGCACAAGAGATTTCTCACTCTTCCTTAGAAGTGGTTGGAAAAGACTATCCTTATTGTTTGTAACCAAGCTTCATACCTATACCAGACTCCTACACATATATATATTTATGCACCATATATTTCCTGGAAAGAAGGTTGAAATTATTCTTCTTAATAACAATTTATAAATTGCTAAATGGTTCCATATGTGTATAAGTACCTTAAATTCAAAGCAAACTGAGAAAAGTTCATTTGCCATTGTGGAAAATTAATTATGTCAGCAGTGAACAATCTCTSGCCACCAAAGCCATATGATGACATGGAAAAACAACACACTAATTCACCCTGTGAGTCACAGCGTTGTCCATATTTTACAGCCAGGCTTGTTTCATAATTTGACTCGTTCAAGTGATGAGAAGTCAGAAGAAGAAACAGTAACTAAATACTGATTCCCCAAGACCTTTGTGGAACTGATATTTCCTGGGTATGTATCCCACTGATTCAGGTACACACAGTGGAATACCAAGATAATTGATTTGCAGTGGATGCAGCACAAAYACAGTTTTAGTGCATTTCTTAGAGAGGAAACAAAACCCCAGATTTTCAAAGGTACCTCTTGCTGTTGATTTTGGCCTTCACATTTCAGTATTTGACAATTGTTACTAGGTTTTAAAAGTGTCATCATACACTTTTCTTCSGTACCTACCGAAACAACCCACAACCCATCCTCTACACAGAGACTAAAAGTCTTAAGAGTCACTCAATGAGGACAAAGATGGAGAARAATTCAGTAAACTGCCTCATTAAGAGCTGCCCTCCTCCCTTGAAGTCATCCTTTAAAATTTATATTTGGTAGAAATGGAAAATGTTTCCATTTCACATACCAGTGAGACCTGGTACGCAGAAATCTCTTAGCATAATTCAGAATTTTTTAATAAAATGAATTCATTAAGAGGCTGCAGCAGCTACTGTCTATGTACTGATAAGATGGATAGCAGCCTAGCTTATGTTCATGTGACACCTGCTCAGAAGCAGGAGTCCCTACATAAAAATGGAATCTTTAAACAAGATTTTTTTTTTAAATTAAGCACCTGAGTTTTTCCCATCCAAATGACACCTCACCACTGTCCTCTCATGAGCTCTCCATGAGGGGATGTTTGCCCAGCCTTCTCCTTTCTGATGCTAGTGGAGGTTAAACATCCTAAATAAATGATTACAGCAAAAGCACCAAGTCTTGTGCTGGAAATCATTCTTCCACTGATAGCATGATGACACTAAGCACTGGAAGRAGAACATATTTCACTCCCACGTGCAGCTTTTACGTACACCACTTCTCTTTTTTCTCCCCTGAACAGATACAATTGCATACGAGAAGACAAATGTATAAGGCAAATTTTCTTTGGCATAATAATTTTTTTAACATTAAATAAAAACATAGRTTTCATCACTACTTCTGAAAACAGAACTGAAATAAAATCTAAGCTTATAATCACTTATGCACCATTGAATTTTCAATATTATCATTCCTATGGCAACATTAGCCCTGACCCACAGCAGCATGTAAAATTATTAGTTGTGTGAGCCCTCATTCATTCAAGGATACATGTTGTGCATACACACACAGATTTGAGTTTTGTTGAAAGGGTAAAATTTTTTTTTGCAAGTATTCTAATTAAGAGGTGATCACTAGTGGACTTTCAAAATCCTGGGTAGAGCTGAATCCTGTATCATATACCAGACTCCTACACACTGGAAACTTTTGGGRAGGGAAAGAGAAGGTGGTATAACTTTTGAAGGCAGCAGCCATAATTTAGGTGGCAGCACATCACAAGGACAAAGCCAGCACGTTCTGCTGGTTGCAGTCAGGGATTGATATTGGGAGAATGGGAATGTCTTTGGGCAAGCCTGTCCCAAATTGCCTCAGCACCTGCAAGCAGCTGCTTKGGTTGTGCAGGGTGAGCCACAGGTTCCAGGCTCTGTCTCTTCCACTCTCCTCTCTTCCAAATATTCCACAACCCATCACAACATTCMGTAATTGCCTGTGCCACAGCAGTACACGTGCTTTGTAAAGCTCTCTCCAGTTTCTGGAAAGGAGAGCAGAAGGGGCAGTTTGAGAGTGGAACAAATCCCTCCTGCTCCCAAGTGCTTGCAGGAGAGCAGAGAGGGATGTGGTGTCAGAGACATCCTGGTATTCCTGGCATTCTCCTTGCTACCCACAGACCCAGAGGGCAAAGGGTGGCTTTCCAAGGCCCATGCATGGCTCAGTGATTGCTGCCCATCCCTCCACAATGCTCCTGGGCTCCCAAAATTTACCTCAYCTTCCCTGCTTGCTGCCTTACTCTGGCCACATAGTCCATAAGCAGCATCCTGTTCTGTCTGACAAGACAGGCTGTGCCTCTCCAGCTATGAATGACACTTCACTACAACAGGTCAATGGCACACACCTCCATCCCAGCTAGAAGTCAGGAACTGTGAACAACTCAGATTTTGGGTGCTGTGTGCTCTAAGACTTCTTCTCAAAAAGACTGCAGCAATCTTCAGTGATTTAATTTTCCAAGTTAATTTTGGATGCAGACCTGTATTGAACATGCTACAGCTGCAGTACCTGCCTAGAGGAAAAAACCTCTGCCTCAACTACTTAGATTTGCAAGACAGAAGGCAGCTCGGTTTCCCAGCTGGGTGGAACCACAAATTTTATTCAAAAGCACTGTCCTCCAAGCAATGCATACCACACTTGCTTATCAAAAGTATCTCCAGATTGTGTTACAGCACCTTCACCACACACTGCCTGTACACACTCCAACAGCTATGCAATGTCATGCAGATATCCAGCAGGGAAGTAGCCAACTTTGCATCTTCTGTCAGCCAACACTACTGTGACATTAGTGTGTGCATTGCAAAAAGTGCAGAAAAGATGCAATTAGAACTAGGCACCCACTGCATGTGACATCTTCACATCATGCTGCTTGATCCAAAAGTCATGGCAAAGAGCCCCATTTACCYTAAACAGCTAAATTCCAAACTACAAAGCTTGTTACCAGCTGCTGACTCGTGACAGCTCCARAAAGCTTTTGATAAAGTCAGTTCTTGTTGCTGCATGCCATTCACAGGATGACCAGCACTGCCTTTTCCTGAAACTACACTGCAGTCACTATGGAGGAGCCACATGTGCAGGGCCTGCAGTGATCCTTCATTCCAGTTCCTCACAGTTTTCCCCCTAAAAACACCTAGATCTAGCCACTTCTAGGGGTTTCTCAGCAGTTGAGAGGTCACGTCCTGTACTCAGTCTGAGCTAACATTTTTTGTACATAATATGGACTCAAGAGCTTAGAAAACCCCGTGTCCATATGAAACCATTCACAAATGTAAACCAAGGCTCCTCCACTCATCCTAACTGTTCCATGGAACCAAACTGCTGTCATTCAATCTGTATTGCATCAGCTCCCCTACAACCTCCATGCTGGATGCTAATGCACCTGCTTCAAACTCCAGACATTCTCAGTTACTGTCACACTGTTTCTTACAGAAAAACCCAAAAATTATCTTTTACACTTCTTCAGAGTCTTAGCTTATCCCAGCATTTCCTCAGGACTGACCTTAAAATTAAACAAGTAAGGTTTGGGGAGAAACWGTTGTTTTCAGCTTCAGAAGGGAGTACACAAGTCCAGGAACACACATTCACAGAAGACAGACAGCTCAAAAATATATCATGCTATTTTCCATGGTATTTTTGGTACTTCCTTCTTATATTTCAAAGGAGGAACTGGCACATRTAGTATTAATCTGTAACATTGCACCACAAGTTTCTTCGAAACTAGAAATTCAGCATTTCTTAATTGCTGTGTAACAGAATCAAAAGCAACAGAAGAACCTGAAGAACTTGTTTAAATCATTCAGGTTTTGAGAAAAGTTAAATAGTGAATTCAAGGAAAGTGTGGTTTCCTTCAGCTCCAGCACACACAGGAGACACCACTGACACAAGTTTYCCATCACATTTGTTTATAATACACTTACAAGTAACCTAATGCTTTGAAAGATTAAATACATGTGTTGCATTCAAGTTATGCACAGATCATAATTACTTAATTATATGTACAAATATTATTTCATTTGTAATTTTGAATTAATGCGTACCATAAGCACACTCTGCATCTTAACTGATTGGTTTTAGTTTGCCACAAGGTGGCAGAAATTTCAAAGTTAAAATAAAAAGATCGTTATAGGCTGTTCCACGAGTTTGGTTTTTTTGGACCTGATATGACTAGAAAGAGGGGAAGTATTCTTCTGTCACTAGGTTAAAACTTAAGAACCACACAAGCCCTATTTTTGTGGTAGAGAAGCAAAATTAAACCTTTAGCATAGTGCATAATACAGATTTTTAAAGGAAAAATGTGTACAAATAAAACCTTGTATTTTTAAATTTTAATATCTAGATTAAAAGTTCTAAATTATTTGAGATATAAGCCAGCATAACATATATGGCCTAAATTTCAAGAATATCGAATAAATTACTTTAGGTATACAAGTTACACCTTCCATATGTTTGGAGGCAGCATTAAATTTTCTTATAAAAAAAGCCCATGTCTGCTGATTAGTAGCTGCATTCTCCTATTTTTCTCCTGTTATTTTGCTACAATTGTTCATTAAGAAACAGACACAGAACAATGAATGCTGCAAGAGGGTATCATTAAAACATGGCTAAAAAAAATCATTAAACAGTGACTCACATCCCCTCTCACTTGGAAATTAAATTTCTGCTCTCCCCATCCAAATAAATTTGTTCAATTGTTACATTTTTTWAAATTATTAATTTACTTTTTATCAAAGTGACAGAAAAGTTGATGGCAAAAACATAGTTAATTAAAGTGAATTACACCAGACTTGGTGAGAGGAAAACCAAAGGACTTTTAACAAAGTCAAAGCCTGATTTGTTGCTAAAATATTGTTAAAAATGTGATCAGAAGGAAGTCACATATAAAGTCACAACGACGTGAGCTCCAAAACACAAATTAGATGACAGAAACAAGGAAATAAGATACTTACTGTCTAGCCTGGTCCTTATTGCCATATGTTACATTTACAACTGCAGTCTCGGTGTCAGTGTTCACTAGAAAGGAAAATGCAATRGAAGGAGGGTAAGATCAGGGAGCACTCACTTCCCACTACAAATTTAGAGGCAAATTGAGAATAGAAACTGTACCTTGCTCACAGTTCTCCACTGTTCCATACTGAGCTAACAAACTATCCAGCACCTAGAAGAGGGAAAAGAAATAACAGATTAACATTTCAAAGCAGATTAACAAAACAAAAAAGCCTGTAAAAACACTAGAATCCGTAAAGTTATTGTATGAGAATATAGATCCTTTAAGACAGCCACTCCAACAAGGAAGAAATAACCATTCCAGGAAGAAAAGCATACATTGCTTGTTTTYTCTCTCATACCAGAAAATCTGCATTTAAAACTTAATTAATGTGAAAATACAAAGTACAACCCCAMGAAGTCACACCATACTGTATGTTTCAAACTTTGAAAAATAAGCCTACAAGTCTGTTCTCAGAGTGGGCTAAAGCAGAGGCAGAAATAATCAGAGAAAAACAAATCTGAAATAAAACTTTCCCAGTGCATTCCAAGAACATATATCTAACTGTGTCACTGTTTGGGGTTGCCAGGGTTTTTTCCTCCCAACACTTAGGTTGTACATAAAAATGTTATTCTCTTCCTCAGTGGGAAATTGCCTTCATAGAGAAAGTAACAAGAATAGCCAGCACTTGAAGAGCTGTTTCACAATTATTTCGACAGTTTTCTCAAAGATCCCTATTCCAGAGGAACCACTCACAACAGTATCTTCATCATTATTTGAAAGACAYGATTAATTTTTCCTTCAGTAGAAAGCCAGGAAGAGATGGGTAAATGGATATGACAAGGGGCAAAAGAAATCTAAATTAAGTAGTTTTATTTTGGATAATATTGCTTTATTCTAGTCACATGGAGGATGAAGAMGGGAGAAGAACACAAACTTTTGGGGGAAAATCAAGGTGTCAGTATTCCAGTGAAAGTATTAACACACCCACAGTTATACCACTTCTAAAATTCACATGGTATAGAGATTATTTTCTTCCAGATGAGAAATAATGTTGCAGAAAAATGGTGACTGAGGCAATAACCAGCACAAACAAAAGTGCATCATCCTAATGTTTTGTCTCAGAAATTAAACTGATGCTGGAAAAGTTCACAATTTACACCAAGAAGTGAAAAAGCAAATTTGCAAGCTTTTCTGTAACAAAAGTGACATTTCTTCAGTTAGTCTCTTAAGASGAAATGTCAGTAAGAAAGAGAGGAAACCCCTTTGGGAAAGGAAGGAAACAAGGAAGCAAAGGCAGAAGGAAAGCAGTAGGCATAAAAAAGCATCTGTGCAGCTTTCCTTCAGTACACTTCCCTTTGCTACAACCAGCAATCCAGTGTGCACAAAACACCAGCCCCTAAAAAATCAAAATTCACTCTACATCCTCATGAGATGATTCCTAAATTTTAATCTATTAATATATTACATACTTTTACTAGAATGTAAAAGACATTTCTAAGATAAATTGCAGTTTGTGTGCCCAAACCTAGACAATTTATATCAGCACAATTTCCACTCTTTACCACGTACTAAAATTTAAACTGCACATAGTTGTTTCAAAGGTAACCTTTCAAACTAGGAATTTAAAAGGCAATGCCAAGTTTGAGCAAAGCATTACTGCTTCTAGCTGCAGAATTTCCCCATCCTACTTGTGGGGACTTCAGTAAGTTTTCTTGGCAACTGTTTTGTTTTCATAGACAAGTTATTAATTGTCCTCTCATTCTACAAGTAGAGATTAGCCTAGTTTAAGAGTTTGCCTTTTCAATCCCCTAAAAAATGATTTTTCTACCACTCCTTGTATCTGACAATTGGAAACTAAGTGAATGCTTGCTCTGAAATTTGCTAAATATTACTGAAGCAGAGATGYTCCAGGGGATTAAAATAAAAGGATCTTCCACAGACTTTTAATTTAAGACAATTAAAACCCTGGCACAGACGAGTGGGAGAGTTGTGAGGTCTTGCAGGTCTGCAGCTGAACCTCACGCGAGCCAGGAGAGCCACAGCACGCGATTAGAGGAAAACCTTCCACAGACTGCTCAAGGGATCCACTGAAACCCGTGGGTGAGCAGAATCTCAGGTGGGGCCAGGGGTTTAAAATAAGAAAAGCAAAGCTTTTCCTGGCTTAGAGATCCTTTCTGAGATGTTTGGTTGAAATAGGATAGGGAACAGTTCGTTAGTCTGATAAAGCAATTCCTTTGTCCCTATAGTACACCAACACCTGCGCTGTTTGACACAGCAGACCGTGCCACAATTTGAGCCAACGTGTTCAGTTATCACATTTTAACTTGCAGACCACCAGCTCATGGACACTCTGCCCCTAAGCTGCATCACTTCAAAACAGAATTTCATTTTCATCCCTATTCATGCAAGAAAAGACTTAGACTGCCAGAGTACCACAGGAGTTTGCTTGATAATAATCAATATTTTGTAAGCTATTTCTATATTAAGTTTATATTTGGGGCTAGGCATACCTTTCTATTAAGACCCACATAGTTAAAGTCATCATCTTCCTCAAGAAAAGAAATGCTTTAAAGCTGAATGCACACAACTTTTWAAAAATGCTACTCTTTAAGACCTCTAAAAACTACTTTCAGCATATTTCTAATCAGTCATCAGAAACTTCTCTGCACRCTATCCTTGCATCTACTCCCAGAAGCCTAAGGACTCAAAGGCTGCTTTGCTGTAAATGCTGAGAAGCAGCCCAGAATGGCATATTCAGCATCCCACCCATCTTCAGCAGGAGTTTCYCCACTTATGTTGCTCCTTAATCCGCTTCTGAGCCATTTCAGTCAGAGACAGTGTCCATCTGGGCTTTAATCCAAGTGATTTGAGCTCCCGTGCTCTTAAAAAAGAGTTGTTTTACTGAACAGATTTATGAGAAGTTTCCTCCAAGGAAGATGAGCAACAATCCTCTTTGCTCAAAGACTTGATCTCCACAGCACTGTCCTCAGGAGAAACTTGAATTTTCATCACCATCAACCTCATTCAGCAAGATTTTAAATGTGATCAACACTACAGGGGTAGCCTTTTAATTAGATTGTACTTAAAATGCACTAGCAAAAAAGTTCCAGCAGCAGTCGGGGTATATGTGTRTGTGCAAGGGGCAAGCCTCCTGGGTGAGAACACTTTGAACTGAGCCAGCTGATCCAGTTGGAAGAAGTCATTGCAGTCGCATTCAAAGCCAGATCCTCTATTGTAACTCACTTTCAAAACACAGAACTCAATTCCTGCACGTGTTTCTTGCTTCACATGTATTTACTGCAACAGTCAGTTTCTATTCACATCTTCCATTTCTTCATATGTCTCTCACTATCTTTTCCCTCTCCTCAAATTTTTCTGTCTAGCCCAAAGCCTCTAGTTCTGCCTCAAAACAAACATGTTTTGTTTGAGCTGCTCTTCCGTAACACTCTTCGTGTACAGCCTTGTTGGGCAATCAGAACAAAATTCAAAGCCAAGTTGGTGGTGCAGCAGCAATTCTGATGAGCAGCTGAAAAGTTTATTTGTACAAATATTTAATCTCAGCTAGAAAAAAAAAGGTCTTTCCTTTTCTTGAGCTCTCCTTCTAGCATTTGTCTAAATTGGGTCTCCTGCTCTTGTTATAGCACAGATGTCTCTCTCACAAAAAGCTGCAGTCTTATACTGTGGACTTTCATTCATCAGGCTCTAAAAGCCAATTCTGACTTCATTATAAACAGCATTACCSTACACCAAGCCCCACAAATCGAGGCTGCTTTACATGGAAAAAAGAAAGAAGGAAACGTTACCCTTCAGTGAAGCTGAGAGCTTGATGCACACGTTAAAATACCACAGTTCTCATGCAGATTTCACAGGTCTAGAAGCAACACATTTGAACAAACCAGAGCAGTTGTTTTCTGCACTTTGAGAGCAGATTATTTCATACACACCATCTCATGGTGCTGCAGGATTTCTGCCGTACACTGTAAGCAAATTATTCTCAAGACATCTGGTCCATAAGCACAGTTATCCATATTGTTTCTCTCTCACACACGCACTTAGCTATGGGAACTTCACAGTGGYGCTGCAGAACCTGAAGTTATTTTCTCCCCTTGTGCAGATCAAATCCATTAGACCACCACCACCCCCTTGCTTTCATGACTCCTGGGTCATGCTGGCAAGGAATTAAAATTAGGCAACACAACTGAAATCATAAATAGCAGAGGCTTAAAGAGACAGAAGTATTAGTGTTATTCAGTRAAAGAAAAAAAGAAACATAGACATTTTTAGCTGCAAAGACTTTGAGTGTACTATGTGTTTTAACTAACAAACAAACAAAAATATTTCGATTTAACAAAGGAGAGGTGGGGAAAACAAAAGAGCCAGGTAAGGAAGGGAGAGATTGGGGAGGTAAAGAACAATGTTGATATCACAGATACTGAGCTTGGCTGAACCACTGATGCCATCTGCAT
>NW_026623285.1:84960-104578 GCF_030028575.1 Malurus melanocephalus
TAATTGAGCATAACTAGTCTTATGTGGCCCCCACCAAGCCCTGGTGTACTAGAATTCGCAGTGCAGCGGGAGCAGACCTGGCATTTAATGACTTTGAGGTGTGACATTGTCTTGGCAGAGGTGACATTTCTCTCACAAGCCACACCAGTTGCCAACAGCTGACCATGGCAAAAAGGTCATGAAAGCAATGCCAATGCTTTGGCATTAAGCCAAAGCACCTCCTGTTTGGCTTAATTTTTTTGGCTGGTTAAAAAAAAAAATCCCAAAATCCCCAACAAAGGGCCCAGATATCATGCTCTACAAGGAAAATTAAATGGGAAGAAGCCCCTAACAAATCCCTGAGGAAGCAGTTATTTTTGAAAGGTGTAAGTGGATAATGCTGCATTGCCTGAATGGAGACCGTGGTGGACAGGTGAACCCAGCTCCAGGACACCCATCACCCCTCCCATCCTGGGCAGCCTCTCTGCACCACTGCCACCCCTCCACAGCCCAAACATTGCAACTTCACCCATTTTCACCAAAAAGGTCAGAGCATGCTGGTTCCTTGTAAAGGCAAATCTGCATGGGCACGGAATAGCCAACTCAGCACATGGTCTGCCAGGRCACAGTTATTTTTCCAAAACCTTGTGAAGGCAATTGAATAGGCAAAGCSAGTCTGCAGTGGCTCAATGCATTGCAGCATGTGGTGATGGTGTTTTTCATCCTGTAGGCCATCCAATACCCAGTTTACTGTCTCATGAAACCATGACCATAGTCTGGAAGAATCAGAAAAATAAGCCTGGAAGCTGCTGAAGTCATTGTTTGCACACACCAGAAAGGCAGCGCCTGAAAACAATAACTCYGGCTTATTTACCACATCCCATACAAACCCTGGAGTGAATTCTTCTCCTGGGAACTTACAGTTATATCCAAATGTTCAAAACTAATAATAAGTTTACCCTATAATACAATTCTGTTTAGGTGGCATTACCAGGGTTTTAAGAATGTGATGCTGAACCACAGAGAACAAAGACAAAATTGTCAAAGGAACTACTAATTGAGTGACCAATTTGGACACCAAGGGCTTGATTTTCCATAGTGCTCAGCACGTCTGCGTGTTCAAAGGGCAGCTTCAAAGCCACTTTTGGTAGTAAGGAGAACACAGCACTTCTGCAAGAAAGACCTCAGGCTCATCACAAGACAAGCTGAAGACACTGTTAGCAACTATTAGCAACTTCTGCTTAGGGAAGTTAGCACAGCACCGACGACCAGAACGTGCAGGATTCAGTTTGCCATGGCAACATTCAATTCCCCTAACCAAAAGGGTTTGTCTTCCTGAAAGTCCTCGACTTGYTGCAAAATTAAGAAAGTGTGTGGTGAGTAACTGGGTCACAGCTCTATGGACTAGTCATCTCCACTGCACAGGCTGGACTCGTTAGTGACAGCAGAGCCACCCTCTGGCCCCAGCCAGTGTCCCTCCCTACAGTGCTAAGAGCAAACACTAAGTCCTTATTCACCTTGCTGTCATCATGGGACTTCTGAAAAGCTCAGTTAAAAAAAAAAGAAGATAAGATGTTAGGGACTATTTCAATTTTGTTTCAAATTAAGCAAAAGATAGAAAACAACTGAAAACAGGTCTCAGGTAGAGCATCACATGTGAACCTGAGTACAACTATATTAACTAACTCCACAAACCATGTGTCTTTAAGTATTTCCAGATAATGCTGTTGGGCCATTTAAATTTTGATATATAGACACACAGCCCTATGTACATTAAAAAAATAACCTAACGGAGAGGAGAAAATGCTTTAAAACCACACTGACAATAAGGAACAACATTTAAAAGGACCTGCCTTGAATCTGTTAAGTCAGAAATTGCTTGAAGTATAATTACCATGACTTAGCAATGGAAGAAGGTTGCCTTCTAAAAAAAAAGAGAAGGAATCCAACAAATATAAGCAACATGGTAAATCATTAGAGATAACATCGGTATCAAAACTCCCTCTCTCTCCTTCTTTCAAAAATAACTCATACAATAGAAAAGTTCACTGAGAGAATATTCTAATGAAGCTCTGAAAATAGAAAAAATTTCAAAAGAAATTTTTGGGCTGCAAAATTAGCCCAGGTATTGAACACAGCACACAAAAAGTTCTCATGTGCTTTCATGTTCCCACATTACACCCTAAGATGGAAATAGTCTCTTAAATGTGTGATAGCAAAGAAAGATTAGTGTGCATTATGCTAAGGATTGTACGAGATGGAAAAAGAAAAATCATAGTATCAAAGCTGACAAATGGCATTAAATGGTCCGCAAGGCTAAAAAAAGTACTTGAGAAATGTTTAAGAGAAAAAGCAAAAAACCCCACTTATTAGATGCATGGGTGGCCTCCTTCACAAAGAGATTAAAGGGAGCAGGATAATTCAGTTTGGAAAGGAGTGAGAGGGAATATGATACAGGTATTATGAAATAACGAATCATGTAGAGATGGCCAAATTGGCAGCTTCTATTCACCCTTCATCTAAATTAAATGAAAACAAGTTTGAAAACACAGCGAATAAGTATTTATGCAACATTATCTGAATGCAATTAAGCRCCTCACAATACCTGCTACAATAGTTCATTAATCTCCCCTCTCCTCATGCTAAAGGTGTAACTTCAAGAGTAATTTCAGATAACTGAACCAGGTTAGCACCAATGCTAATGCTCCTGATTCAGTAGCCATGCTTATTTCCAGAAAATTAAAAAGCACTGTCACACTGATTGGTCCTTAAAGGCAGGAACTGCTGTTTTATGGAGCTAATCCCCATTYCCAGTATCTCCTTGTGGGCACTGGGAGATACTGGGAATGGGGGCCCCCTGCTCCTCGGGCAGACGGGCTACCAGGATGTTTCTGTGGCTCGGCAAGAGGGAAGGATCACATGCCGGGCTGGCAGATGGGGGTTGTGAAACGTGGTAGGATGCAGCAGCTCGAGTTCATCTGCCTCCTCTCCAGCTGAGGCGCCCAGTTTAAGTGGAAACACTCTCTGCTACTTCTACGATGTCATTTGGAGTTTGCCAAAGGGAAGGAAAAAAAAAAGTTATAAAAGCATTACTATCCAGTGAGCACTCATTACCCAACTCTGATTAAATGATAGACTACACAAAAGCAAGGGAACCAGCAAATTTTAAAAGAATGCTTGGAAAAGACACTGGGATGAAGGATGATTTTTCTGTTTTACTCACTATACCAAGACACAACTGCTGCCTCATTGGCAGTTTCACCACTCTCCTGTGGAGGCACCAAGCACTGGACTCCATCAGRAAAGCTCTGGCTCAGCCCTACAGTGCAAGCTGCAATGTCCTGCTCCAGGCCATGAAAACTAGAGCAGAAATGTTTATGGTTTTCCTTTCCCCTTCAACCTTTTAGTCCTCCCAATTTTTCTAACTCCACATCATCACAGAAAATGTGTTCYTTTTAAGTGCAAGATTTATCGGGGAAAATCGTATTTCTCCTTTTGTGTGTGTGTGTGCAAAAATAGTACTTTTAAAAGCTATTTTCTGTAGCYATTTAAAAGTCTTGATGCCACTTCATTACTGCTGTACAAGGCTGGTGCTAGCCTGATATTTTTAGTTTCAGCACAATAATAGTTTGTTCATTTAAAAAAAAAAAAAAGCCTTCTGTAAAGTTGGAATCCTGCAATTATAACAGATATCTGTCAAAATTCATCCCAGGAAAATAAAAGCCAATCATAAATTCACCCTAGGGAAAAAAAAAAAAAAAAAAAAAAAAAAAAAAAAAAAAAAAAAAAAAAAAAAAAAAAAAATCAATTTTCAACTCATCTTTTGGAACCTATCAACAGTTACAAATTCCAAGAACTCTCTCCATAAGGGTGCAGGCATAATTTCAAGAAGAGACTACATGTATGAAAAGTGTTCCCTCTGGTGAAGGTATGATTGTGCTTTGTAGAAACAGAGCCAAGGCAGTGCTTGATACCAGGGAAATCTTTCCTGGGAAGGTTGTCCCATATTTTAATATTAGGAATTTCTTCTAAGATCTGCTTGTAACTATCCAAAAATTATAAATGAAATCACAGAGGAAAATCCTGTAAAATGGATTTCACTCACAGATTAGTGCAGATAAAAAGGAAGTATATTATAACTCAGATGGAGATCACATCTTAAACATTCCCTCTATTGTGCACAAGATGCAAAATGACAAGCTTTCAGGAAAAAGATAAATCCTTAAMAACCACTTCATGAATATTGTGAATCTCTTTATAACCAGGAAAAGCTATAAAAAGATGGAAGCATTTTTCTGGRGTTACAAGATTCCTGTTCTGGCTTTTTAAAATAGCCTTCCAAAGGATGCATGCCCTGCCTTTGGTTTCCCAGCAGTTCCACTAAGGGACAGCACTGCTRTGGACCAGACATTTCATGTTTGGCCTCTAAACAACGAGGCTCTGAAACACAAGAGCCTACTGAAGGGAGGGAATTGTTATCTGCATTTACAGAGGCTTACAGACACACGGGCTGTGCCGCTGGATATCCTCATCCGAAACTTTCCCTTGAGCTGTCGGTGCACACCACACACCTCACCTTCCCAGCTGTGTGAAAGACAAAACTCCTGTCCCCAAGTGGAGGCCATCAGCAGCTGTCTCATAACACAAGGGGCAGCCCAGCCACCCAAGCAGTTGTAACAGCTATACCTGAAATTACACAAGTCGATCCCTGCAGCTGCAGAAGGGTTTCTCCATTTTTTTTTTTTTTTTTTAATCCACCTCTCCTGGTTTGTATGGCTGTTTCCAGGGAGCAGGAAAGGAAAGAAGACCTTATCTAGTCCCTACTGTGAGGACTGGGCACTGAGAAAAGTGGAGAGGAGTTATAGCAAGACTCAAGAACTGAAGCCTGGGATCAAACAAAAGCCAAAGTTATATACACTTCATAGCAAGGAGGAGTGATCCTGGTAGGACAAGTACACCACCTTCAAGTGCTTGAGTTACTTGAGCTGCAGAATTGAATTGAAATAAAATCCACAGTAAAGGCYTCCACAGTGCTAACACAGAGATGAGAGCTTTGCAACCAACAACAATTAAGCGCTATCAAAACCTTCAGACTGCAAAACTGTGAACCTTGGGGCAAAGGGGAAACAGGATTTTAGAGTGCAGGAGATTTCTCTAGTAAAACACCTGATCTAGTAGCTACATAAGCACTCAGTCATAAAAATAAAAGTGTATGTATTTTAAATACTCAAAACCAAGTTATTAAAAACCCTCTTAAACTTAAAGAAATATTATATTGAAATCCTCTTAAGCACAAATTTACCARCATCTATGAAATTTCCAAATCTACCCTAAAGATTCCCAGCATTAAGGCCAACTGATGCACTAACCTGACAAGTAAAGTTTAAGAGGATGTTTACAAATAGCCACAAACTTTTGAAAGCAATTATCTAAACTAGAAATTAAGATTGCAAGAGATGCCCTATATTAATACAATTTGACCTACATATATACATCAAAACAATTCAGAGTGTGAATGCTGAATATTAGGTGACAGCTTAGAGACCATAAACTACTTTTAAGAAGTTTTGAAGGAGCAGTCAAATGAAGACCAAGATGACTGGAACAATTTAAGGAGAAGCACCAGAGTTAAATGAATTAAACACACCTAGCATATAAGAATTGTCTTTGCTTCCATCCATTTGCATTCAGGGCCTTCTACAAAGAAGGGAAAGAATTTTCCRTTTGCAGCCTTGCAGAATGTATTTATTCACCAGCTAGCTCTCAAACTCTACAGTTTCTTGTTCAAACTAATTAATAAAATTAGAGTGTTTTCTTTTAAAGGGAAAAMAAAATGCAATCACAAAGGAGGCAAGTTTATACCGTTGCACTCACTCTGCAGTAATTATCACTCTATAGCTGTACAGACCTGAAAAAAACCTACCCTCACTCCTCAAAAGATTGGGATTCATAGAGGAAAGAGGGAATATCAAATAATGTGGGTGATATATGGGTTTGGGATGTCTGCTGTTTTTTATTMAACAGAGCTGTCCTTTGCAGAAATCATCCTTGTGCAAGCACCTGAGGAGTTTGGTTACACCAGGTGCTAGACTGACCCTCTTGATTTTAAGAGAAACCCCSCAACACAACTCTGCTATTTTCCAGAACTTGGACACCCAATTTTGATACAAGCTCTTTCTTATTCTCTGAACAGGCATTGCRAGTATTTGAATAAATGGCTCAGGTTGTGTTCCAGTGTTGTTCCATAAGTAGCTGCACAAGCTCTCCTCTGCTAAAAGTACTATAACTCTCTACAGCAATGTTTCCCTGAACATTAATAAAAACAATCTGCAGCAGTAAAATTTAAGAGTAAAGGTGAAGAATACCGTAGAGCATGGAGAAGTTATATGCCATTTACCACTTTCACATTTACTGTACAATAAACTATCTTCCCTTGTCAAAACAACTCCTTCTCCTTAAAGAAACTCAAAATTTAAATTTTTTGACATTTGAAAAGCCAGCACTGTTTAAAATAAGGGAAGTAGGAGTGTAAATCCCAGTATACGCCCGTACAAATGCACATTTCATTCTGATTTTTCACTGATTCATAACTAAATACTCAGCCCAACAGAAGGGGAACTAGATTTTTAGGCACAGAGGGAAAGGAGTACTTCAGTGCTTTGCTATTGACATGGAAAGAAAGAGGAGGCGGTGTAAGAGGAACTAAGAAATCTTGGTTATCTGCCTGTTGAATATTTAGGGAGCCACAGCTCTTGAAATCCTTGCTCATGGCATCTGGATGAGAATGAAACRTTCTATTTAGAGCTGAGGATAGCGAGAAGATGCAGAGAGCAATGGTAGGAGACTGCTAGAGCAGGGGAAAGCTTTATTTTGAACCATCAGCAGTGCTCATGAGGTCAGCAGCTGTGCACAGCAAGCAGCACCAAGCCAGGGCAGCCCAGAGARTTTGCAGGTGTGGGCAAGGGGTGCACTGACATCAGAATGAAGAACTGAAGGTGGTGCAGCCTAGCTGGAAGGATGGGGAGGATGGAGGGACACAAGGACCAGTGGCCCAGCCACTGCCAGGGTTTCTGGGGATGGAGGTGAAAAGTGGTCAGGAGAGATTTCTGAGGGAACTTGATCTGAGCCTTGTAGAAAAGGATGGTGGTGGARTCTGCAGCTATTCGGGAAGCAATAAGTGCTAGAGGTGCTTGCAAAATGAGGGGAGAAGTGAAAGCCACCCAGAAAAATCTCCACAAGAGAGTTCAGGGACAAGCTGCATCACAAGCAGATCAGAGAAGGGAGCAAACAGGAAGATCAGGATCCAGGTCAGTGACCACACAGGAGCAGCTTCTCAGTGCAGGACAGCACAGGATAAACATAAATGAGAGGGATGGAGAAACTCAGCAGCAGAAGTCTTAAAAGTCACCGACTACACAGTCCCTTGCAACCACATGCCCTTACACACACCACACCTCCCACTGTTTGGTTTCAGGGAGGTGGAAACAGCTCAGCATGCTTAAATGGTTGTATACTAGAAGCCTTGAAGCCAGAAAACACAAGACAGCACTGACAACATGATTTTCATCACCCAGATACTTGAAAGGCAAGGAGCAGGGCAGAGAATCAGAAGCATGACAGACAAGACCCTCTAACAAAGCACAGCAGATCTGTGCTCAGCACAGAGGTACTCCGAGATGGTCTTCAGACATGAGTCCAACTGAATAAAGATGGCCCTGGTTGTACATATCCTATGATAAAGATAGGTTCCTAAATTATGAATAAACACCTCAAGACACACAGCACAGCATCCCAGAGAGGATGAGAAATATTTAAATTGCCAAGAAAACACACACAAAAGCCCAAACCCACCTCTTGCCCACTAAAACTAGAAGCAAACTTCCCCATGGGCAATGAGAATGTGTCAGAAGCTCAAGTAAAATGTGGACACTGAATGTGGAAAACAGACTTCTGCACCAGCACACCTCCTGGAAGCACTACAAACAGTACCTTTCTGCTGACTTACTGCTCTGAATTGCAAGGCAAGAGGAGAAGCTGAGGACATCACAGTTGTTTTACTTCAAAAAGAGAAAATGTTCCACTCATTGGGGACGTTTTACCAATATTAAGGTCTTTGACTTTAAATGAATCTGAGAGGTTCAGGCTAACAGGCTGCCATATTGTCCCCTCCAGGACATCACAACATCCCTGGCAGCCAGGCTGACAACACTAGAGGAGCTGCTGCCAGGCGCAGAGGCAAGCTTAGAAACCTGAACACCCTTGGATAGAATTTAAAGTCTAAACGCTCTGTACCGCCCCAAAAATACATGCAAGCATTTGGACATTCTGCCACATAGCAACAGTAAAATCACTTTTCCCTCTGCTTACTTGAGAGCATGCTTAACTTTCAAATCAGCATAAATAGTAAGCTCAGTTATGGCACAAAAAAAAATTATGGGATGGGGCAACATGGCCGAGTGTGCAGCAGCAGCCTGTGGAAAGCAATACCCCATGAGGTCTGGCAGCAGATCAAGGGCAGTCATTTCAGTTGCTTTTCAGATTACATAGCTTTGTGAAATTATTTTGGTAATATTCAGCCTTCTAAAAACCTCTCTATGGAAAGTGGTCTTTTCCAGTCCCTTATTGTTGAGCTGCTACCCACCAGTGCACAATGTSCTACTGTAGTCGTGCTGGCTACCATGCCAGCAGCACAGTAGTGGTACATGCTGCTGAACCAATGAGACCAGCCCAGAACACGAGGAATGTCTCCCTTTCCAGCCTCCTCTTTAATTTTAGTGCACACAGCTCTGCTGCCAGGGCAGGCCATGCCAGGCCGATATTTGATTTGTAAACAGACACTCCAACATGCTCATCTTAGCTGCAGGCTCCAACTTATCTGCTGTTATTTCCAACTAGCATGCAGGAAAATTTCTGCACGTGACATTATCTGCATTAGTGAGCTTTCACAAGAAAGAGGCAGATAGTTCAATATATTTTGATCATCATATTTGATTATTTGATRATCAGCTTTTCCTTGAAGAAGCCAGGGGAAAACCCAACCCAGATTCTCCCCTTGTCACCCTCCAACCCAGCTCTGAGATGTTCAGGAACAAAAGCRCAATTAAGGCAGACACACTTTGCCTCTGCACACTACAACTTGCACAGGGTGTGTCCTCTTTGAGATTAATAAAGGCTCTCATGCTTTCCAATATGATAAAGGARTTACCTCAGGGTTAACGCTCTGAAAATAAGAATAGATGGTGACAAGGAAACATGCAAGTTTTCCTCCTTGCATCCTCTCCCACCAGGACAATGCAGGGCACCCTCAACCTCTATCAGCAGTGGCTATCACAGAACAGCTCCTAAAGYGTACCCCAGCCATCACCACAGATAGACTTAACTTTTAGAAATTACCTTGCACCATCCTTTTTCTGGCAASCCCTAAGACAGACAGCCTTAGATAGCCAATTTCAGTCAACTGGAGTCTTCTAAGGTTAAATTTATAAAAGGGTTCATTTAATGCTCATTTCTGCATGCTTAGAGACAGACAAGACAGATTTCACTTTCAGTTTGCCTGGTGTTTTTTTGCCTTGACCCTTTCAGAAGAATCCTCAAAGAATGGACATCCACAAAAATGTCAGCAACCYATTTCTAGATGAGAAAAAGACCAGGCCTTCTGGGCTGATGGACCAGCTGCTCACTCTTGATCTTTCCCTTGAAGTCATCTCAATACTAACTTGTAGTGGGGTTTTTAAGTTTGGGGCTTTTTTTCTTGTGTGAGTCTTRCCTAAAACTCAAGGACAAAACTTTCCCTCAGTGCATTTACAAGAAGAACAGGGAATTGTATGTGAAGGGATCTAGCATGAGATAACCAAGCAGTAGTAAGCAGCTCAAAAGGTAGCAGTGGGTTTTCCAGATGGAAATCAGAAATCGCCTACTCCTCTTGTCCTCCCTACCTCAACTCTACCCAATTTTTTTTTTTCAAGTAAAAATATTACTCCATAAGTAATTTTATTCCCAACATCTAGCTGACTGAAAGAAATGCTAACATGACCCTAACAGAGAACCTAAGTCTCTGAACAGCAATGCCTGTATGAGATTATGTTCCTTACTGTTTTGGCCGCRTTAAAACTCCCATTAATATCTTCAGTGCTTGTGGTATTTTTATATCTTCAGACAAGAAATGAGGAAATAATAATTCAAGAGATCTCTGTCCAAATTCTGGGAAAAGGAAGCCTGATTTATCTGCACTCTGACTACATCTGTAAGTACATGTTACATTAATAATTGGTCTAATTTTTAAAAAAAAAAGCCAACAAATAAGAATTACCYACTTCCTCTCATCTGTTTTTTGTTATGGTACAGGTAACACCTTCAGCCTTCAGCTGGCTTTCCATCACAGGAGAAATGCTGAAAACAGGCTTTAACAAGAAAATGATGAAGCCAGTGAAGATACTTGTCATATTAACTGTGTTAGCACATTCTCCTAGGCAGAACWTACGGAATATTGTTCTCCTAGAAACCTCTTTGAAAAGCATTCAAACTAATTTTTGCAGCTGACAGACATAAATCTAAGCGAATCCATCCTCAGGATACCTCTAAAAAATTTGTTCATGGAAGTGGTCCAGCCCCCCCATTTCTCTCCACGCTCCTGCATGGGTCTTCACTGCCCCTGCCACAGATGTGGATTGCAGCTGCTCATGCTTGAATGCGTGCAGCTGACTATATAGTTTTTCTAGAAGTTAAAATAGCTTCCTTCAACTGTGTACAAATGCATATCTACACACACAACATACTATACATATTCATTCATACCCCTCCTACTTGGAGGATAGCAGGACTCAGCATGGAAGAKCAAGCTGACTTGAAAGGCTGCTTCAGGCATAAAAATAAAGGTTGTGGGATGTGTTCAGAGCACACATCTCAGAAAACTCTGCGCAAATTAGCATAGGATGACTATTGGTCACTTCACTCTCAACTGGTTCATTTTAAAAGTGACATCTCAAAGTCTGGAAGGACATATGGAATATTGTTTACTGAACTTAGCAKCTTGTCATGGCATTGTGCATATTATGATAAATACACTTCAAGTTGGCCTCAAAAAGGTACTCATAACTAAATACTCCTCAGGCAAAACAGAAAAAATATGACTAGGACTCATAACAGCAGCTGAGAGCAGGTCTACCAGGAACAGTTTTACAGCAACAAAAATTACTAATTTAGGAAAAGATGTGCAGTAGCCTTAGAGTACACAGTAGGCTTCATGTACATCTTTTCATAAGACAGAAATCCTGTCCTCTGAGACCTGAATTTTTTCTGTACTTTGTACATGTACACAGCCTGTATATGTGTTACCTTACCTTAATATTGAGGCACTTGTGGTGTTCTCCCCACAGACACAATTTCAAAGAGGACATTGCCAACGTGGACGCACAGAGTTGAATGCAAAGTGCATTGGCTGAAAGTTCAAATGCTTTTGCTGACCTTCAGTATCTGTTCAAGTCCAGTCAACCCAACCACCTGTGCTCCTGCCACAGTAGGACTGCAACTGAAGGCCAAATCAAGACCTTGCTCCATGATAACCACAGCTACCTGCTGTCAGAAACAAGATTCATCTGACAAATTAGACTGAAGTTGGYTTCAGCTTTTGGTGGAGGCCCCAAATTCGACTATATGAAACAACATCACTAGAGATACTCAAGGTCTAAACAACTCATTTTATCCAGCATAAGGCACAATCAACTACACCTCAGTGATTTTAAGTCAACCTTTGAATCTGCATAACTGGAGACTTTTAGACACTCACCACCACACACACTCTTCCCAAAACACCACAGGTTTTATACTTATTAAGACTTCTACCATTTCACAACAGGTATTAAAAGATTTTATGGAAAGGCTTAATGACCTTARGTCTCACTTGGTCAGGTTTTACTTCTGCTGGGGATATCCTCAAAGTGGTCAYATCATTCTTGCAGTGGCACTCAAAGAGCAAACCCAGGCCTCCAGAGTGACGCTTGGGTAAAGAGACTAACGTGACAGAAACAGCAGAGAGGAGGATGTTCATCTCAAAGAAGGGAAATACCTACAGCCATTCCATTCAGCATTGGGAAAATACCACCTGTTAAGACTCTTGCCTCTACAAATACAATATATTCTGATATATCAGTAATTGGTGTAGAGTMCGCCTATATTCATCAAATCCTTGAATAAATTTCACTTTTAAATCATCCAAGATMCTCCAGAAAGAGAATGTTTAGATTCTGCACTTCATCAYTCTCTATTGCTTTAGAAACAGTACCAAGGTGTTTGTAAGCTCCTTAGTTTTGTTCAGTTTGAGCCGACTAAGTGCTCTGAAGTGAAGTGATGTTATGCAGTATTAAAAGACAGAAATGGGGGTCATAAAGCAAAATATAATTTGTTAATGYAAATGTGTACATGAGTCCATAGGCACAAAACTTTATCATTCATCTTTTATACAGTTAACATACTGGGGGAACAAATATGTACAGCTGTGTAAACACACTCGCCCTTAAACACAAAATACCTAAGGAAAAAAGCAATGTAACAGGGATTTACATTTTCTCCTCTTTTAGTTTTTCCAGGTCTATTTTCTATTGTGTTCTTAAATGGAAATTAAAAGCACTGTAGAAGTACCAAGTAAGTGTGCAGTGATTTGAAGAAAAAGGGAAAACAAAGCTCTAGAGCCGGTGGATGCTAAGGTTACTTGGAGCTTAATGCAGCTGAAAATAAAAAAAAAAGATAGTGAAAGTTTTGTTTAGGAGTTTGGAGGCTGACATTTTTTGTCTTCAAAAAAAGATCTATAGATATGGCAATGGGAACCAACCATGAAAACCTTAGCAGTCAGAATAGTGCAGAACAGCAAGTGACAGCATGAGAACACCTTACCACTTGTGGCAGTGCCACRAACACAACAGGCGACAACCTGAGTTGGTAACAGAGGCACATCAAGTTGTAACAGCACAAACTACACAATACCTTAGTGCCTAGTCATAATCAGCTTTGAAAAACAAAGTTGTTTTAAAAAATTCCTTTAAAAAGTTTGAGGAAAAACTTGCAGTTCCAGCTTCAAAGCTACAAAAAGCTGTAACTGCAATATGTAAGTAAGTACACATCACCAGCACATGACCCCCAAGAAGTGCTATGAGCATACCAGGCAAGAAACTGTATGCCTGTCCTTCATTTGTTACACCACGAAGAAAGAGCAGTCATCGGTCACTCTAAACCTCTCAATTAAACACTCATTTTCTAACCATGAGAGAGAAGACAAATGGTCCAAGTTCTGGAGTTATCAACTGCAAGCTTAACTAGAACCATAATTACAAAATTCCAAGTGGTAAATTATGCATGGAGAGCCTGAAATATTCTGGTTTCTTGTGTAAAATACAATCACCTCTTCACACTGGCCAATAACAATAAAAACTGAATAAATGCTCCATTGTACATACCTCTAAACTACCCCATGCAAGTATAAATTGCGCTGTAGCAGTGGTTACAAACCACCAATCACTTCCAAAAAAAAGTTTTGGATGTCAAAATTGAAATTCCTTAATCCAGAACAATTCAGCCAGTAGAAGATCTCAGCACCCYTGCACTTCCCAGCAGACATAGCAAATATTCCAGATCCTCAAAAGTGTGTCCAATCTTACTTATTTAGCTTTAGAAAAATCAAACCCTCACAAAAACAAGTTTATTGGGGTTTATTTTTCCCCCCCCCCGTGTCAGCTGCTCTGTTCTCTACCAGGCATCACCAAGGGGAATTGTATCTATGCAAACTTTAAATATGCAGGCAACTCTAGGAACAGCACTCACGCACAGCTCCAGATCTAATAATGAACATGCAGTTGTAAATCTGGTACGAAGCAGACCACGTGAGGATACGGCCATCTGTGTAACGACTGCAGCGCACGTTACTGGTGCGGCGTGTAGTGTTCTTCCCTCATTAAAAACACCAGCACTAAACCATATATGTGAAGCACACGCCTGTTTACAACAATAACTTCCCCAGAAAAGCTCAAAAGACCGCAAATCTGGAGACAAGATAGTGCAGTTCAGCCTCATGCAGCTGTGTGAAGTGTCATGAAAGTGAGCTCATGTCCCACAAGGCTTGTCCGTGCTGAGGAGGCTGCACTCCCAGCACACAGGAGCAAAAYCAGAGCTCACAGCATCCCATGGAGGAATGCCTGGGAGTGGCCAGCAGGCAGACCTGCCCTTTTCCCACACACCTCCAAGCAGAGTGGGCACATGAGCAGCAAGAACAGAGAGGCAGCCTTGTAACCAACAGAGAAGAGCAGGAAGCCTAAGGTAGGAGCCAGACCGCACCTGCAGCTTCACCASCAGCAGCCCACCTTCTCCTGCACCGTGGCTCCATGCTGCAGCTCCAGCCAAGCCAGGGGCACCCCATGCCCTGAGACACTGCAGATGGTGACTATGGGGTGAGAGGCTGGAGAAGGTGAGACTGAGGCCAGCCACCAATGAGTCAAGCCACCACTTAAGAAATGTATAGCCACCCCAGCAAGGGTGACAACCTGTTGTGTCCCAACAGAAGAGCCCTTCCATCGTTAGGTTTTTTTTTTTTAAAGATGTGTTTCTTGTCCTTTTAGATTGTTGATTATGAGCTGTGAAAGACTGCAGTGAATTATATATTTTCATGCATCATGAGTCACGTTCCTCCCCTTTTCTTTGTCCCAACCATACGCCATTTCTGCGTCTGATTCAAAAATGCAGGGGCATGCATTTCTCTCCTACAACAGGGTTTTCAGAATTATTCATGATTTAGAAATGCACAGCTTAATTTGTACTGCTTTACAGCCTGGTCTCTGTCTTTTAATGCCGTGTAACTTGTTCTTTATAGTGGCTCAAGCTGGGAAAGAAACTGAGCGCAGCTTGCAAACTCCTCAGTTCTGCTTCTAAAGCAATAGAGAATGATGAAGTACAGAGACTAAACATTCATTTTCTCAAGGATCTCGGATTATTTTAAAGTGAAAGTCACTCAACAGTTCCACGGATATAAATGCCRAGGAATTCTGTGCAACACTAGGGACTGGTATCAAGCAGGATACAGTGCAAGCCCTAACAGCTGTTCCGTTTGCAAGGGCAATCATTTTGGCATAAGCCAGATTTTATTTGCAAAGCCAAGGTTCCCTGAAAATGCTGCTTCCCAGCACTCAACCTCTGGGTCTCCCCTCTACCTGACTAGTCCCCTCAGGTCTTTCCCCACAGCACTGGCTGCTCTCCATGTGCCACCACCTGAAGAAACACACAAACTGCTTTGAAGGCACCGGCAGCACAGGAGCAAGAGCTCTCCAAAGCCCACAGAACACAACCCTCCAAAAAACAACCAGAAGGCTTACAGTCACACCAGCTACAGGGGAAAGGGCCAAGGAAAGTCTTGAGCCTGTGGATGAGGGAATGGAGAGAGAGGGGGCACAGRGAGCTTCTTCACCTAGAGCAGTGGATCTGCTGAGCTGTAAGCTGGCTACAACCACACCAAGAGAACAGGAGGCTGATTAGCAAGGCTGGATGAGGAGCCCATGAGCTCCRTGACTGCTCTCTCATCAGCACCAACCTAGCAAAGAAAAGCCCTGCCCTGCTAAAATCAGGGCTTGCTCCTGTCTCTCACACTCTCACAGCCTGTCCCTGGCTGATGGATGCTGCTTGCTCAGCCAGCCCCTCTCCCCACATTTCCACTGCTGCAGACCAACGCATTTCCAGTCCCCGGGCTGGGGGTGAACACCGAGTCCTCACTCACACAGTAACCACCCCCAGCACTCTGCCCTGCCCAGAGCCTGCCCTTGCCTGTGCCATCCTCACAGCACTGCCACACCACATGGCATGGGCACGCTGGGAGGATGGTCTGGGGCCAATCCACCCATTTTTTTTTGRGTAGCAGATATAAAGCCACACAGACTATTCYATGCTCTTACCGTAAAGGTAAAGCRGGGGACAAAGGAARYAGGGAAGGAAGGAAGCTGCATAAAGCTTACAGTTAGTTAAAATAAATYTCTCTTCCCCTCCCCTTCCCCTGGCCTCACATCCCCAGCTCTAAACATCCCCCTTCCCATTCCCGGCATAGAGAACTGTCAGGATCAGGCTCCAAATGCAAGCTTTTTGCTTCAGCCAGGCTGTGCTCTGAGGAATTGCTTCCTGAATGACCAGTGGGAAACACCGCATGGTGTCACAGCGCAGCACATGGGTCCAAAGCACAAGTTCTGTGGAACACATCTGAGGGAAGTRCAGCAGCCTTCACCCAGTGTCACACCGGTAAAACAGCATGAAACGCTTTCAGGGGTTTAACTAGTTCAGCTTTTTTGAAAGAAAGGTATGACAAAAGCGCAGTCAAAAATAGACCAGCTTTGGCTAATATAACAGATTATTCTTTAAACAAGGTCTCAGTCACATCAGAAGTGGTTTCAGTAATGGTGACAACAAACCAGCACAAAACACAGAGATGTGACTTCACAAGTGAAATAAGTCCTTAAAATACTCAGTAAAGCACAAATACCATAAAGGGCACAGATGCCTTAAAAAGGCCAAAACCCATCTCTCTGCTTTCCTTCAGTGACACTATTAAAAGTTACTAGGCGCATTACAGTTATGCTGCCTAACTTTGCTCRTACACAGAAGAAATAAATTTGGAAGCTCTACATATTAAGACACAAAAACCCACCTCAGAACATCTGAGTGAAAACATGTCCATTCAAATGATTGCTTGAATAGGGGAGCAGCTCTTCAGACAACTAGGAAGCCTGCGAGTTTGTAGCAATGTCAAACTGCCCTATTTTTAGCATTGTGTGTCAAGGGCACATGCCTAGAAAGCGCTTTCACTGCTTCAGCAGTTTACAGGAAAAACAAGGTAGACAAGCACATGCTTATTTACAGACAGATGAGCCCAAATCTTGTGTGTGAATAAAATCACACGGGACTGCTTCAGTTTTACAGGGTGACTCACCGGGGCAGCATCAGGKCTCCTGACACAGCCCCGGAGCACAACGCTAGCGGAAGGAAATGGCTGCATAGCACTCAAAATCCAAAGCAGCACCAGAGGGCCTGGGCAGTAAACTGAAAGCTAATGGACTACATTAATTTTTTTCAAGTGAAAAGTAAATATCTCAGATAGGCAAGAATGATAAAAGGTCTGAAAAAAAAAAAGGAAAGTGAACTGTTGTCAAAGACCTTGCATTCCCCACTGGTTTTCTATTTTAGGTTCTACATATGACTAATTTTCAAACTTTTCAGTACCTCTAGCATGAGCTGTTCAGAAAAAGCCCAGAAAAATCTTTCATCGGTGGATGAAAGCCTCTACAGCCATCTAAAGGAAGCAAGAAGCCTTCACCTTGACCACAATTTCTACTGATTCAATGCTTCCAAAACTCAAACATGACGCATGACACCGTAAAGTCACGCTTTACCTGGTAGCTCTCATTTGTTAATAGAAATAGTATTCAAACAATAWAGGTTCTACCAATGCATGTAACACCTGACCCTCTGCTTTCAATCAATACCTATGCACCCACTGCTGCCTCTAGCCACTGTAGAAGACAAGTCTGCTGCATTTTTCACCAGCAAGTGTCCTTTATTTGAAATATCATCTGAATAGATTCAAGCAAATTCATAACTGCAAGGCATGGGCAGACTCACTGAGYGTCCTCACACTCAGCTAATAACCTTTGCAGTGAGGAAGACAACAAGGAATAAAAGATGCACAGTTCCAGAAAATGGAATAYAAGTTTCTTTTTTCTCCACTCTAGTGGCATGGGAGTACCACAAGAGCTGTGCTTAGGCCATCTACAAGTAATTAAACAAACCTTTGGCCAGCAGTAAGGTCAGATTTCCAAAACTTCACTGGACAGCTAGCACAGCCATATGTAAATGAATGAAGCACCTCACTTCCTAAAATGTTGCTATAAACACAAAAATAAAATAAGATTTTAATAGGACAAAGATAAAAGCAAGACAAGCAGTATTCTACCTAAGATTACAGAAGGATTTCTGTACCCATGAATTGTTTTATTCTTCACAGTTATGTCAGTGCCTGTCCCACCAAGAAGCCTTACAGATTAGTATGTGATACACAGCATCTTCAACAGGTTTGCAAGGAACAGAAATACTAGAAATTTAAAAAAAAATAAAATAAAATTAAAAACCTGAAAATATTCTAGAAATATTCTAGAAATACTAGAATTAATAGCCTGTGGTATGCTCTGCTCACTCTGAACACAAAGATGAAGAGTAGCTGCCACATGCTTTCCAGAGCCTGAGTGGAAGAAGTCATGTTACAGGGCTGAAGTCAGAAATTTGAAGAAAAACAGCCTCACTCAGTTTACTTAAATTTTCTATCTGCATAGAAAAGCCTTCATAACWACACTAGCATCATCCATTTTCACCAGTTGGAGAAACTGCCTTAAGTTCTGTTTAAGCAAACTTTACACAGAACTTCCAAGAGTAACTCCTTTTCAAACTCTTGTAGATAATGAAACRTTTAAATGTTGTGTGCTGACCAGCACGGTCCACAGGCTACAGACATTCCAACAGCAAGTGAAGGTAACAACTACATCCAGTGTTATCCATGTACAGCTCAGGAAGGAAGACAAGGTCAACTACCAAACAGCTTGGAAGGCAAGAGTGGGTGGCACAAGATGTGGTCAGACATGGCTCTTAAGGGTTACCAGAATGACAGGGTTGCTTTAACAGCTTCATATGGCCTTGGCTGCTGTGTCTGATGTGCAAACTGTGCTGTTCTTAGAACAGTAAATACGGACAGCACAGGACCAGCGTATAAAATTCCTGCTGCCAGCAAACAAGTATAACTTGGGACTGGGGTGGGGGAAAGTGGGGAGGAAAAAAAATGTGGAGAGATATTTGTATCTCTTTTTGGCTGCATTAGTAAATAAGCTGCCGAGCAACATAAATCTCACTAATTTTCCATAGGAACAGATGTTTGCTTAACACTACCTCGCTTACAACACTTGTTCGCAGAGGATACATCAAACAAAACATGCTGCTGAAAGAAAAAAGAGAAAATAGAATAAAACAAAAGACAGTTCTAAGTTACTGTGTCTGGATAAACAAAGTAGGATATGGATCTAATCCCCACATTGCAGCTTCTCCCTTAAATACAATCATACTCCTGTGCTAGTACTCAGGTGATCTGTAGAGACCATAGGTTACATTTTCACAAACCAGCCCAGCATGACAGTTTTGTGAGCATCCACAGAGCTGTAGTTTAGGAGCTCAACTCTAAAGTTTTTTRGATGTTCTATTGATGAAAAATCACCCAGCTAAACTCTGCAGCCAAGGGGATAAGGGTGCAGGTAATCTGCCCTCCAAAGCCAAGCAATTTGTAACTGGGTTGACCTCAAAACCTTGATCTCAGGTATGGTATGTGGCTGCCTTTGCCCTTCCYCCACCTCTCCCAGTTGTGCAAAGCACAAATCGTGTCACCCCAGGCCACCTCTAACCCTCAGTTCCAACCTCACAGCAGCAAAGTCTGCCTGCACCACTGGCYCTCCAGCTCTGACCCTCCTGGACTGCCTCACCCAGACAGGGCCTTGCAGACGGGATCCAGACTGGTCACTGCTGCACTCTGTTGGGAAGGGGACCAGGGTGAGCAGGTGAGATTCAGGGAAGAGAAGCAGCA